>NW_027395354.1:0-151550 GCF_047511655.1 Castor canadensis
GCGGGAGTGTGAATGATTGTGTGAGGTTGGTTATTGTGTGCATTGGTGTGAGTGTGTGCGTGTGTGTGTATGTGTGTGAGTGCATGCAGTGGGAGATATGTGGGTGAGTATGAGAGTCAGTGAATGAGTGCATTTGTATGTTACTGTGTTGGCTTGGGTGTATTCACATGTCTGCGTATGCACGTGTGTTTTTTAAGTGTGATTGTGTTTTTCTGTGAGTGTGTGAATGTGAGGGTAGGGGTGTGTGTGTTGTCTCCTGTGTGTGTTCGCATGTGTGTTAGTGTTTGTTTATATCTGTGTGTGTTTCTGTGTTTGTACGTGTCTGATTACATTTGAGTGTGAATTTGTAAATATGTGCCTGAATGAGCGTGTGCATCTATGTTTGTGATTGTGGACGTTTGGGTGTGTGTATGTGTACATATCTGAGTGTGTATGGCTGTGAGTGTTTGTGAATGAGTCAGTGTGTGTGTGTATGGGTGTGTACGTGTGTGTGTGTGAGATGGGAACGGGTGTGCGTTTGTGATGTGTGTCAGTGTGTTGCCTCGGGTTTGAGTATCGATTCAATATTGTGGGTGAGTTTGTGGGTGAGTGTGTGTGTGAGAGAGTGTGAATGTCTGCATGTGTATGTTCATGTGTGTAAGTGTGTGTGAGGGTGAGTGTGTGACTTGTGTGGTTATAAGTGTGTAAGGGTGTGTGTGACTGTGTGTTGGCATCTGTGTATGTGTGTTTGTGTTTTCATGTGTATATGCTTGTGAGTGTGTAATTTTGTGTGTGTATAGGTGCGAGTCCATTTTTGAGTACGTATGAATATGTGAGTGAGAGCGAGAGTAGGTACATATGTGTGATTGTATGTGCGTATAGTGTTGAGTGTGTATTTCTGTGTGTGTGTAGGTGTGTGAGCCTATTTTTGAGTGTGTGTTTGTGACTTACTGTGTAAGTGTGTATGTTGGTGTGTGAGTGCTTGTGTCCAAGGGTGTATGTATATGACTGTTTTTGTGTAAGGGTTTTTGTGTGTGCTGGTGTGTGATGTGTACAATACTGTGTTTTGCGTTATGTGTCTGTGTGTTGTGTTTGTGTTTGTACTCGTGCATTTGTGTGTACGTGTAGGTTCATATGTGTGTGAGGGTGAATGTGTGTGTGCTTTTGAGTGTGTGTATGGGTGTGTGCAGGTGTGTTGGAATCTGTGTATGTGTGTGATTATGTTTGTATGTGCATAGGCTTGTGAGTGCGTATTTGTGTGTGTAGGTGTTTGAGATTATTTTTGAGTGTGAGTGAGTATAAATGTGTGAGTGACTGAAAGGGGGTACATATGTGATATGGCATGTACATATGTTTGTGAGGTGAGTGTGTGACTTCTGTGTTTATAAGTGTGTAAAGTGTGTGTGACTGTTGGCATCGGTGCATGTGTGTTTGTGTTTTCATGTGTATATGCCTGGGAGTGTATATTCTTGTGTGTGTATAGGTGTGAGTCTATCTTTGAGTGAGTGAGTATGACTGTGTGAGTCAGAGTTAGAGTGGGTAAATTGTGTGATTGTATGTGTGTATATTTGTGAGTGTGTATTTCTGTGTGTGTGTAGGTGTGTGAGTCTACTTTTGAGTGCGAGTGAGTACGAAGGTGTGAGTGAGTGACAGGTGTGCATAATGTGTGATTGTATGTGCGTATATATGTGAGTGTGTATTTCTGTACGTGTGTAATGTGTGACTGTGTGTTGGCATGTGTGCTTGTGTTTTGACGTGTATATGCTTGTGAGTGTGCCTTTTTGTGTGTGTATAGGTGTGAGTCAATTTTTAAGTAAGTGCGTATGACTGTGTGAGTGAGAGTGAGAGTGGGTACCTATGTGTGATTGTATGTGTGTATACTTGTGAGTGCATATTTCTGCGTGTGTGAGTGTGTAAGTGTGGGTGTTTGTATCTGAGTTTGAGGGAATGTGAGAGAGTGTGTCTGTGTTTGTGTGTGTACGTTTGATAGCATGTGTCGGTGAGTGTGTGTCAGTGACAGTCTGCGTGAGAGTTTTATTCGTGGGAGTTGGCTTCTGTGTTTCAGTACGTATTTCAATGTGTGTGAGTTATGTGTGGGTGTGTGTGACTGATGGGTCTTAGTGGGTTGGCTTATGGGTCAGAGTATGAATTCAAGGGTGTGTGTGTGTTTGTGTGTGTGAGTGTGAAAGCATGTGAATGCGTTTGGTGTGAGGGTGGGTGTGTGAGTGTTGGTGTTCATGGGTTTGTATGGGTGTGCATGAGTGTGTGTTGTCATCTGTGCATGTGGGCATTTGTGTTTGTAGGTGTATATGCTTGTGAGTGGGTATTTGTGTGTGGGTAGGTGTTTGAATCTCTTTTTGAGTGTGAGTGAGTATAAATGTTTGAGTGACGGAAAGGGGGTACATATGTGATATTGTATGTACCTGTTTGTGAGTGTGTATTTTTGTGTGTGTAGACGTGTGAGTCTATTTTTGAGTAAGGGGGTATGAGTGTGTGAGTCGGAGTAAGAGTGGGGACATAGGTGTGACTGTATGTGCGTATATTTGTGAGTATGTATTTCTGTGTGTGTGTGTGGGTGTGTGAGTCTGTTTTTGAGTGTGAGTGAGTATGAATGTGTGAGTGAATGACGGGGTGCATATGTGTGATTGTATGGGCACATGTTTGTGAGTCCGTATTTCTGTGTGTGTGGGTGTGTAAGAGGGTGTATAAATGTGTGTTTCAGTGAATGCGAGAGAGCGTATTCCCGTGTGTGTTTGTGTTTCTGTGTGTGTGTGATTGCATGTGGTGTTGAGTGTGTGAGTGTGAGTGACAGAGTCAATGTGAGAATTTTGTTTTTGTGAGTTGGCTTGTGTGTCTGTGTGTGTTTGAATGTGTATGTGAGGGGTGAGTGTGTGTATTTGTGTGATGTGTCTTAGTGGGTTGGCATGTGTGTCTGAGTATGGATTCAAATGCTTTGGAGGGTGTTTGTGTGTGAGTGCGAGACAGAGTAAATGTGTAAACGTGTAGGTGTATGAGCGTGTGAGTTTTGAATGTGTGTGTAAGTGACTGTGCGGGAGTGTAAATGTGAGTGTGTGAGCGTCTGGAATTTTTTCTCTGTAGGTGTGCATGTGATTGCAAGGGAGTCATGTGTGGGTGAGTGTGAGTTTTGGGGTGTTGGTGGGTGTATGTGAGTGAATGTGTGACTGCATCTGTGTGTACATGTGTATTTGAACATGAATTTCTTTGTTCATGGGTGCGAGAGTTAGTGTGAATGAGTTAGTGTGTGACATTGTGTTTTGGTGTGGGGAGGTGTGTGAGAATGTGCAGGCGTTTGCAAGTGAGTGTGTCAGTGAGTTTGGGATTGAGTGTGCATTGGTGCTTGGGTGCGGGAGTGTGAATGATTGTGTGAGGTTGGTTATTGTGTGCATTGGTGTGAGTGTGTGCGTGTGTGTGTATGTGTGTGAGTGCATGCAGTGGGAGATATGTGGGTGAGTATGAGAGTCAGTGAATGAGTGCATTTGTATGTTACTGTGTTGGCTTGGGTGTATTCACATGTCTGCGTATGCACGTGTGTTTTTTAAGTGTGATTGTGTTTTTCTGTGAGTGTGTGAATGTGAGGGTAGGGGTGTGTGTGTTGTCTCCTGTGTGTGTTCGCATGTGTGTTAGTGTTTGTTTATATCTGTGTGTGTTTCTGTGTTTGTACGTGTCTGATTACATTTGAGTGTGAATTTGTAAATATGTGCCTGAATGAGCGTGTGCATCTATGTTTGTGATTGTGGACGTTTGGGTGTGTGTACGTGTACATATCTGAGTGTGTATGGCTGTGAGTGTTTGTGAATGAGTCAGTGTGTGTGTGTATGGGTGTGTACGTGTGTGTGTGTGAGATGGGAACGGGTGTGCGTTTGTGATGTGTGTCAGTGTGTTGCCTCGGGTTTGAGTATCGATTCAATATTGTGGGTGAGTTTGTGGGTGAGTGTGTGTGTGAGAGAGTGTGAATGTCTGCATGTGTATGTTCATGTGTGTAAGTGTGTGTGAGGGTGAGTGTGTGACTTGTGTGGTTATAAGTGTGTAAGGGTGTGTGTGACTGTGTGTTGGCATCTGTGTATGTGTGTTTGTGTTTTCATGTGTATATGCTTGTGAGTGTGTAATTTTGTGTGTGTATAGGTGCGAGTCCATTTTTGAGTACGTATGAATATGTGAGTGAGAGCGAGAGTAGGTACATATGTGTGATTGTATGTGCGTATAGTGTTGAGTGTGTATTTCTGTGTGTGTGTAGGTGTGTGAGCCTATTTTTGAGTGTGAGTGTTTGTGACTTACTGTGTAAGTGTGTATGTTGGTGTGTGAGTGCTTGTGTCCAAGGGTGTATGTATATGAATGTTTTTGTGTAAGGGTTTTTGTGTGGGCTGGTGTGTGATGTGTACAATATTGTGTTTTGCGTTATGTGTCTGTGTGTTGTGTTTGTGTTTGTACTCGTGCATTTGTGTGTACGTGTAGGTTCATATGTGTGTGAGGGTGAATGTGTGTGTGCTTTTGAGTGTGTGTATGGGTGTGTGCAGCTGTGTTGGCATCTGTGTATGTGTGTGTTTACGTTTGTATGTTGTGCATAGGCTTGTGAGTGCGTATTTGTGTGTGTAGGTGTTTGAGATTATTTTTGAGTGTGAGTGAGTATAAATGTGTGAGTGACTGAAAGGGGGTACATATGTGATATGGCATGTACATATGTTTGTGAGGTGAGTGTGTGACTTCTGTGTTTATAAGTGTGTAAAGGTGTGTGTGACTGTGGGCATCGGTGCATGTGTGTTTGTGTTTTCATGTGTATATGCCTGGGAGTGTATATTCTTGTGTGTGTGTATAGGTGTGAGTCTATCTTTGAGTGAGTATGACTGTGTGAGTCAGAGTTAGAGTGGGTAAATTGAGTGATTGTATGTGTGTATATTTGTGAGTGTGTATTTCTGTGTGTGTGTAGGTGTGTGAGTCTACTTTTGAGTGCGAGTGAGTACGAAGGTGTGAGTGAGTGACAGGTGTGCATAATGTGTGATTGTATGTGCGTATATATGTGAGTGTGTATTTCTGTACGTGTGTAATGTGTGACTGTGTGTTGGCATGTGTGCTTGTGTTTTTACGTGTATATGCTTGTGAGTGTGCCTTTTTGTGTGTGTATAGGTGTGAGTCAATTTTTAAGTAAGTGCGTATGACTGTGTGAGTGAGAGTGAGAGTGGGTACCTATGTGTGATTGTATGTGTGTATACTTGTGAGTGCATATTTCTGCGTGTGTGAGTGTGTAAGTGTGGGTGTTTGTATCTGAGTTTGAGGGAATGTGAGAGAGTGTGTCTGTGTTTGTGTGTGTACGTTTGATAGCATGTGTCGGTGAGTGTGTGTCAGTGACAGTCTGCGTGAGAGTTTTATTCGTGGGAGTTGGCTTCTGTGTTTCAGTACGTATTTCAATGTGTGTGAGTTATGTGTGGGTGTGTGTGACTGATGGGTCTTAGTGGGTTGGCTTATGGGTCAGAGTATGAATTCAAGGGTGTGTGTGTGTTTGTGTGTGTGAGTGTGAAAGCATGTGAATGCGTTTGGTGTGAGGGTGGGTGTGTGAGTGTTGGTGTTCATGGGTTTGTATGGGTGTGCATGAGTGTGTGTTGTCATCTGTGCATGTGGGCATTTGTGTTTGTAGGTGTATATGCTTGTGAGTGGGTATTTGTGTGTGGGTAGGTGTTTGAATCTCTTTTTGAGTGTGAGTGAGTATAAATGTTTGAGTGACGGAAAGGGGGTACATATGTGATATTGTATGTACCTGTTTGTGAGTGTGTATTTTTGTGTGTGTAGAGGTGTGAGTCTATTTTTGAGTAAGGGGGTATGAGTGTGTGAGTCGGAGTAAGAGTGGGGACATAGGTGTGACTGTATGTGCGTATATTTGTGAGTATGTATTTCTGTGTGTGGGTGTGGGTGTGTGAGTCTGTTTTTGAGTGTGAGTGAGTATGAATGTGTGAGTGAATGACGGGGTGCATATGTGTGATTGTATGGGCACATGTTTGTGAGTCTGTATTTCTGTGTGTGTGGGTGTGTAAGAGGGTGTATAAATGTGTGTTTCAGTGAATGCGAGAGAGCGTATTCCCGTGTGTGTTTGTGTTTCTGTGTGTGTGTGATTGCATGTGGTGTTGAGTGTGTGAGTGTGAGTGACAGAGTCAATGTGAGAATTTTGTTTTTGTGAGTTGGCTTGTGTGTCTGTGTGTGTTTGAATGTGTATGTGAGGGGTGAGTGTGTGTATTTGTGTGATGTGTCTTAGTGGGTTGGCATGTGTGTCTGAGTATGGATTCAAATGCTTTGGAGGGTGTTTGTGTGTGAGTGCGAGACAGAGTAAATGTGTAAACGTGTAGGTGTATGAGCGTGTGAGTTTTGAATGTGTGTGTAAGTGACTGTGCGGGAGTGTAAATGTGAGTGTGCGAGCGTCTGTAATTTTTTTCTCTGTAGGTGTGCATGTGATTGCAAGGGAGTCATGTGTGGGTGAGTGTGAGTGTGAGTTTTGGGGTGTTGGTGGGTGTATGTGAGTGAATGTGTGACTGCATCTGTGTGTACATGTGTATTTGAACATGAATTTCTTTGTTCATGGGTGCGAGAGTTAGTGTGAATGAGTTAGTGTGTGACATTGTGTTTTGGTGTGGGGAGGTGTGTGAGAATGTGCAGGCGTTTGCAAGTGAGTGTGTCAGTGAGTTTGGGATTGAGTGTGCGTTGGTGCTTGGGTGCGGGAGTGTGAATGATTGTGTGAGGTTGGTTCTTGTGTGCGTTGGTGTGAGTGTGTGCGTGTGTGTGTGTATGTGTGTGAGTGCATGCAGTGGGAGATATGTGGGTGAGTATGAGAGTCAGTGAATGAGTGCATTTGTATGTTACTGTGTTGGCTTGGGTGTATTCACATGTCTGCGTATGCACGTGTGTTTTTTAAGTGTGATTGTGTTTTTCTGTGAGTGTGTGAATGTGAGGGTAGGGGTGTGTGTGTTGTCTCCTGTGTGTGTTCACATGTGTGTTAGTGTTTGTTTATATCTGTGTGTGTTTCTGTGTTTGTACGTGTCTGATTACATTTGAGTGTGAATTTGTAAATATGTGCATGAATGAGCGTGTGCATCTATGTTTGTGATTGTGGACGTTTGGGTGTGTGTACGTGTACATATCTGAGTGTGTATGGCAGTGAGTGTTTGTGAATGAGTCAGTGTGTGTGTGTATGGGTGTGTACGTGTGTGTGTGTGAGATGGGAACGGGTGTGCGTTTGTGATGTGTGTCAGTGTGTTGCCTCGGGTTTGAGTATCGATTCAATATTGTGGGTGAGTTTGTGCTTGAGTGTGTGTGTGAGAGAGTGTGAATGTCTGCATGTGTATGTTCATATGTGTGTAAGTGTGTGTGAGGGTGAGTGTGTGACTTGTGTGGTTATAAGTGTGTAAGGGTGTGTGTGACTGTGGGTTGGCATCTGTGTATGTGTGTTTGTGTTTTCATGTGTATATGCTTGTGAGTGTGTAATTTTGTGTGTGTATAGGTGCGAGTCCATTTTTGAGTACGTATGAATATGTGAGTGAGAGCGAGAGTAGGTACATATGTGTGATTGTATGTGCGTATAGTGTTGAGTGTGTATTTCTGTGTGTGTGTAGGTGTGTGAGCCTATTTTTGAGTGTGTGTTTGTGACTTACTGTGTAAGTGTGTATGTTGGTGTGTGAGTGCTTGTGTCCAAGGGTGTATGTATATGAATGTTTTTGTGTAAGGGTTTTTGTGTGTGCTGGTGTGTGATGTGTACAATACTGTGTCTTGCGTTATGTGTCTGTGTGTTGTGTTTGTGTTTGTACTCGTGCATTTGTGTGTACGTGTAGGTTCATATGTGTGTGAGGGTGAATGTGTGTGTGCTTTTGAGTGTGTGTATGGGTGTGTGCAGGTGTGTTGGCATCTGTGTATGTGTGTGATTATGTTTGTATGTGCATAGGCTTGTGAGTGCGTATTTGTGTGTGTAGGTGTTTGAGATTATTTTTGAGTGTGAGTGAGTATAAATGTGTGAGTGACTGAAAGGGGGTACATATGTGATATGGCATGTACATATGTTTGTGAGGTGAGTGTGTGACTTCTGTGTTTATAAGTGTGTAAAGTGTGTGTGACTGTTGGCATCGGTGCATGTGTGTTTGTGTTTTCATGTGTATATGCCTGGGAGTGTATATTCTTGTGTGTGTATAGGTGTGAGTCTATCTTTGAGTGAGTGAGTATGACTGTGTGAGTCAGAGTTAGAGTGGGTAAATTGTGTGATTGTATGTGTGTATATTTGTGAGTGTGTATTTCTGTGTGTGTGTAGGTGTGTGAGTCTACTTTTGAGTGTGAGTGAGTACGAAGGTGTGAGTGAGTGACAGGTGTGCATAATGTGTGATTGTATGTGCGTATATATGTGAGTGTGTATTTCTGTACGTGTGTAATGTGTGACTGTGTGTTGGCATGTGTGCTTGTGTTTTTACGTGTATATGCTTGTGAGTGTGCCTTTTTGTGTGTGTATAGGTGTGAGTCAATTTTTAAGTAAGTGCGTATGACTGTGTGAGTGAGAGTGAGAGTGGGTACCTATGTGTGATTGTATGTGTGTATACTTGTGAGTGCATATTTCTGCGTGTGTGAGTGTGTAAGTGTGGGTGTTTGTATCTGAGTTTGAGGGAATGTGAGAGAGTGTGTCTGTGTTTGTGTGTGTACGTTTGATAGCATGTGTCGGTGAGTGTGTGTCAGTGACAGTCTGCGTGAGAGTTTTATTCGTGGGAGTTGGCTTCTGTGTTTCAGTACGTATTTCAATGTGTGTGAGTTATGTGTGGGTGTGTGTGACTGATGGGTCTTAGTGGGTTGGCTTATGGGTCAGAGTATGAATTCAAGGGTGTGTGTGTGTGAGTGTGAAAGCATGTGAATGCGTTTGGTGTGAGGGTGGGTGTGTGAGTGTTGGTGTTCATGGGTTTGTATGGGTGTGCATGAGTGTGTGTTGTCATCTGTGCATGTGGGCATTTGTGTTTGTAGGTGTATATGCTTGTGAGTGGGTATTTGTGTGTGGGTAGGTGTTTGAATCTCTTTTTGAGTGTGAGTGAGTATAAATGTTTGAGTGACGGAAAGGGGGTACATATGTGATATTGTATGTACCTGTTTGTGAGTGTGTATTTTTGTGTGTGTAGAGGTGTGAGTCTATTTTTGAGTAAGGGGGTATGAGTGTGTGAGTCGGAGTAAGAGTGGGGACATAGGTGTGACTGTATGTGCGTATATTTGTGAGTATGTATTTCTGTGTGTGTGTGTGGGTGTGTGAGTCTGTTTTTGAGTGTGAGTGAGTATGAATGTGTGAGTGAATGACGGGGTGCATATGTGTGATTGTATGGGCACATGTTTGTGAGTCCGTATTTCTGTGTGTGTGGGTGTGTAAGAGGGTGTATAAATGTGTGTTTCAGTGAATGCGAGAGAGCGTATTCCCGTGTGTGTTTGTGTTTCTGTGTGTGTGTGATTGCATGTGGTGTTGAGTGTGTGAGTGTGAGTGACAGAGTCAATGTGAGAATTTTGTTTTTGTGAGTTGGCTTGTGTGTCTGTGTGTGTTTGAATGTGTATGTGAGGGGTGAGTGTGTGTATTTGTGTGATGTGTCTTAGTGGGTTGGCATGTGTGTCTGAGTATGGATTCAAATGCTTTGGAGGGTGTTTGTGTGTGAGTGCGAGACAGAGTAAATGTGTAAACGTGTAGGTGTATGAGCGTGTGAGTTTTGAATGTGTGTGTAAGTGACTGTGCGGGAGTGTAAATGTGAGTGTGTGAGCGTCTGGAATTTTTTCTCTGTAGGTGTGCATGTGATTGCAAGGGAGTCATGTGTGGGTGAGTGTGAGTTTTGGGGTGTTGGTGGGTGGATGTGAGTGAATGTGTGACTGCATCTGTGTGTACATGTGTATTTGAACATGAATTTCTTTGTTCATGGGTGCGAGAGTTAGTGTGAATGAGTTAGTGTGTGACATTGTGTTTTGGTGTGGGGAGGTGTGTGAGAATGTGCAGGCGTTTGCAAGTGAGTGTGTCAGTGAGTTTGGGATTGAGTGTGCATTGGTGCTTGGGTGCGGGAGTGTGAATGATTGTGTGAGGTTGGTTATTGTGTGCATTGGTGTGAGTGTGTGCGTGTGTGTGTATGTGTGTGAGTGCATGCAGTGGGAGATATGTGGGTGAGTATGAGAGTCAGTGAATGAGTGCATTTGTATGTTACTGTGTTGGCTTGGGTGTATTCACATGTCTGCGTATGCACGTGTGTTTTTTAAGTGTGATTGTGTTTTTCTGTGAGTGTGTGAATGTGAGGGTAGGGGTGTGTGTGTTGTCTCCTGTGTGTGTTCGCATGTGTGTTAGTGTTTGTTTATATCTGTGTGTGTTTCTGTGTTTGTACGTGTCTGATTACATTTGAGTGTGAATTTGTAAATATGTGCCTGAATGAGCGTGTGCATCTATGTTTGTGATTGTGGACGTTTGGGTGTGTGTACGTGTACATATCTGAGTGTGTATGGCTGTGAGTGTTTGTGAATGAGTCAGTGTGTGTGTGTATGGGTGTGTACGTGTGTGTGTGTGAGATGGGAACGGGTGTGCGTTTGTGATGTGTGTCAGTGTGTTGCCTCGGGTTTGAGTATCGATTCAATATTGTGGGTGAGTTTGTGGGTGAGTGTGTGTGTGAGAGAGTGTGAATGTCTGCATGTGTATGTTCATGTGTGTAAGTGTGTGTGAGGGTGAGTGTGTGACTTGTGTGGTTATAAGTGTGTAAGGGTGTGTGTGACTGTGTGTTGGCATCTGTGTATGTGTGTTTGTGTTTTCATGTGTATATGCTTGTGAGTGTGTAATTTTGTGTGTGTATAGGTGCGAGTCCATTTTTGAGTACGTATGAATATGTGAGTGAGAGCGAGAGTAGGTACATATGTGTGATTGTATGTGCGTATAGTGTTGAGTGTGTATTTCTGTGTGTGTGTAGGTGTGTGAGCCTATTTTTGAGTGTGAGTGTTTGTGACTTACTGTGTAAGTGTGTATGTTGGTGTGTGAGTGCTTGTGTCCAAGGGTGTATGTATATGAATGTTTTTGTGTAAGGGTTTTTGTGTGGGCTGGTGTGTGATGTGTACAATATTGTGTTTTGCGTTATGTGTCTGTGTGTTGTGTTTGTGTTTGTACTCGTGCATTTGTGTGTACGTGTAGGTTCATATGTGTGTGAGGGTGAATGTGTGTGTGCTTTTGAGTGTGTGTATGGGTGTGTGCAGCTGTGTTGGCATCTGTGTATGTGTGTGTTTACGTTTGTATGTTGTGCATAGGCTTGTGAGTGCGTATTTGTGTGTGTAGGTGTTTGAGATTATTTTTGAGTGTGAGTGAGTATAAATGTGTGAGTGACTGAAAGGGGGTACATATGTGATATGGCATGTACATATGTTTGTGAGGTGAGTGTGTGACTTCTGTGTTTATAAGTGTGTAAAGGTGTGTGTGACTGTGGGCATCGGTGCATGTGTGTTTGTGTTTTCATGTGTATATGCCTGGGAGTGTATATTCTTGTGTGTGTGTATAGGTGTGAGTCTATCTTTGAGTGAGTATGACTGTGTGAGTCAGAGTTAGAGTGGGTAAATTGAGTGATTGTATGTGTGTATATTTGTGAGTGTGTATTTCTGTGTGTGTGTAGGTGTGTGAGTCTACTTTTGAGTGCGAGTGAGTACGAAGGTGTGAGTGAGTGACAGGTGTGCATAATGTGTGATTGTATGTGCGTATATATGTGAGTGTGTATTTCTGTACGTGTGTAATGTGTGACTGTGTGTTGGCATGTGTGCTTGTGTTTTTACGTGTATATGCTTGTGAGTGTGCCTTTTTGTGTGTGTATAGGTGTGAGTCAATTTTTAAGTAAGTGCGTATGACTGTGTGAGTGAGAGTGAGAGTGGGTACCTATGTGTGATTGTATGTGTGTATACTTGTGAGTGCATATTTCTGCGTGTGTGAGTGTGTAAGTGTGGGTGTTTGTATCTGAGTTTGAGGGAATGTGAGAGAGTGTGTCTGTGTTTGTGTGTGTACGTTTGATAGCATGTGTCGGTGAGTGTGTGTCAGTGACAGTCTGAGTGAGAGTTTTATTCGTGGGAGTTGGCTTCTGTGTTTCAGTACGTATTTCAATGTGTGTGAGTTATGTGTGGGTGTGTGTGACGGGTCTTAGTGGGTTGGCTTATGGGTCAGAGTATGAATTCAAGGGTGTGTGTGTGTTTGTGTGTGTGAGTGTGAAAGCATGTGAATGCGTTTGGTGTGAGGGTGGGTGTGTGAGTGTTGGTGTTCATGGGTTTGTATGGGTGTGCATGAGTGTGTGTTGTCATCTGTGCATGTGGGCATTTGTGTTTGTAGGTGTATATGCTTGTGAGTGGGTATTTGTGTGTGGGTAGGTGTTTGAATCTCTTTTTGAGTGTGAGTGAGTATAAATGTTTGAGTGACGGAAAGGGGGTACATATGTGATATTGTATGTACCTGTTTGTGAGTGTGTATTTTTGTGTGTGTAGAGGTGTGAGTCTATTTTTGAGTAAGGGGGTATGAGTGTGTGAGTCGGAGTAAGAGTGGGGACATAGGTGTGACTGTATGTGCGTATATTTGTGAGTATGTATTTCTGTGTGTGGGTGTGGGTGTGTGAGTCTGTTTTTGAGTGTGAGTGAGTATGAATGTGTGAGTGAATGACGGGGTGCATATGTGTGATTGTATGGGCACATGTTTGTGAGTCCGTATTTCTGTGTGTGTGGGTGTGTAAGAGGGTGTATAAATGTGTGTTTCAGTGAATGCGAGAGAGCGTATTCCCGTGTGTGTTTGTGTTTCTGTGTGTGTGTGATTGCATGTGGTGTTGAGTGTGTGAGTGTGAGTGACAGAGTCAATGTGAGAATTTTGTTTTTGTGAGTTGGCTTGTGTGTCTGTGTGTGTTTGAATGTGTATGTGAGGGGTGAGTGTGTGTATTTGTGTGATGTGTCTTAGTGGGTTGGCATGTGTGTCTGAGTATGGATTCAAATGCTTTGGAGGGTGTTTGTGTGTGAGTGCGAGACAGAGTAAATGTGTAAACGTGTAGGTGTATGAGCGTGTGAGTTTTGAATGTGTGTGTAAGTGACTGTGCGGGAGTGTAAATGTGAGTGTGCGAGCGTCTGGAATTTTTTCTCTGTAGGTGTGCATGTGATTGCAAGGGAGTCTTGTGTGGGTGAGTGTGAGTTTTGGGGTGTTGGTGGGTGTATGTGAGTGAATGTGTGACTGCATCTGTGTGTACATGTGTATTTGAACATGAATTTCTTTGTTCATGGGTGCGAGAGTTAGTGTGAATGAGTTAGTGTGTGACATTGTGTTTTGGTGTGGGGAGGTGTGTGAGAATGTGCAGGCGTTTGCAAGTGAGTGTGTCAGTGAGTTTGGGATTGAGTGTGCATTGGTACTTGGGTGCGGGAGTGTGAATGATTGTGTGAGGTTGGTTATTGTGTGCATTGGTGTGAGTGTGTGCGTGTGTGTGTATGTGTGTGAGTGCATGCAGTGGGAGATATGTGGGTGAGTATGAGAGTCAGTGAATGAGTGCATTTGTATGTTACTGTGTTGGCTTGGGTGTATTCACATGTCTGCGTATGCACGTGTGTTTTTTAAGTGTGATTGTGTTTTTCTGTGAGTGTGTGAATGTGAGGGTAGGGGTGTGTGTGTTGTCTCCTGTGTGTGTTCGCATGTGTGTTAGTGTTTGTTTATATCTGTGTGTGTTTCTGTGTTTGTACGTGTCTGATTACATTTGAGTGTGAATTTGTAAATATGTGCCTGAATGAGCGTGTGCATCTATGTTTGTGATTGTGGACGTTTGGGTGTGTGTATGTGTACATATCTGAGTGTGTATGGCTGTGAGTGTTTGTGAATGAGTCAGTGTGTGTGTGTATGGGTGTGTACGTGTGTGTGTGTGAGATGGGAACGGGTGTGCGTTTGTGATGTGTGTCAGTGTGTTGCCTCGGGTTTGAGTATCGATTCAATATTGTGGGTGAGTTTGTGGGTGAGTGTGTGTGTGAGAGAGTGTGAATGTCTGCATGTGTATGTTCATGTGTGTAAGTGTGTGTGAGGGTGAGTGTGTGACTTGTGTGGTTATAAGTGTGTAAGGGTGTGTGTGACTGTGTGTTGGCATCTGTGTATGTGTGTTTGTGTTTTCATGTGTATATGCTTGTGAGTGTGTAATTTTGTGTGTGTATAGGTGCGAGTCCATTTTTGAGTACGTATGAATATGTGAGTGAGAGCGAGAGTAGGTACATATGTGTGATTGTATGTGCGTATAGTGTTGAGTGTGTATTTCTGTGTGTGTGTAGGTGTGTGAGCCTATTTTTGAGTGTGTGTTTGTGACTTACTGTGTAAGTGTGTATGTTGGTGTGTGAGTGCTTGTGTCCAAGGGTGTATGTATATGACTGTTTTTGTGTAAGGGTTTTTGTGTGTGCTGGTGTGTGATGTGTACAATACTGTGTTTTGCGTTATGTGTCTGTGTGTTGTGTTTGTGTTTGTACTCGTGCATTTGTGTGTACGTGTAGGTTCATATGTGTGTGAGGGTGAATGTGTGTGTGCTTTTGAGTGTGTGTATGGGTGTGTGCAGGTGTGTTGGAATCTGTGTATGTGTGTGATTATGTTTGTATGTGCATAGGCTTGTGAGTGCGTATTTGTGTGTGTAGGTGTTTGAGATTATTTTTGAGTGTGAGTGAGTATAAATGTGTGAGTGACTGAAAGGGGGTACATATGTGATATGGCATGTACATATGTTTGTGAGGTGAGTGTGTGACTTCTGTGTTTATAAGTGTGTAAAGTGTGTGTGACTGTTGGCATCGGTGCATGTGTGTTTGTGTTTTCATGTGTATATGCCTGGGAGTGTATATTCTTGTGTGTGTATAGGTGTGAGTCTATCTTTGAGTGAGTGAGTATGACTGTGTGAGTCAGAGTTAGAGTGGGTAAATTGTGTGATTGTATGTGTGTATATTTGTGAGTGTGTATTTCTGTGTGTGTGTAGGTGTGTGAGTCTACTTTTGAGTGCGAGTGAGTACGAAGGTGTGAGTGAGTGACAGGTGTGCATAATGTGTGATTGTATGTGCGTATATATGTGAGTGTGTATTTCTGTACGTGTGTAATGTGTGACTGTGTGTTGGCATGTGTGCTTGTGTTTTGACGTGTATATGCTTGTGAGTGTGCCTTTTTGTGTGTGTATAGGTGTGAGTCAATTTTTAAGTAAGTGCGTATGACTGTGTGAGTGAGAGTGAGAGTGGGTACCTATGTGTGATTGTATGTGTGTATACTTGTGAGTGCATATTTCTGCGTGTGTGAGTGTGTAAGTGTGGGTGTTTGTATCTGAGTTTGAGGGAATGTGAGAGAGTGTGTCTGTGTTTGTGTGTGTACGTTTGATAGCATGTGTCGGTGAGTGTGTGTCAGTGACAGTCTGCGTGAGAGTTTTATTCGTGGGAGTTGGCTTCTGTGTTTCAGTACGTATTTCAATGTGTGTGAGTTATGTGTGGGTGTGTGTGACTGATGGGTCTTAGTGGGTTGGCTTATGGGTCAGAGTATGAATTCAAGGGTGTGTGTGTGTTTGTGTGTGTGAGTGTGAAAGCATGTGAATGCGTTTGGTGTGAGGGTGGGTGTGTGAGTGTTGGTGTTCATGGGTTTGTATGGGTGTGCATGAGTGTGTGTTGTCATCTGTGCATGTGGGCATTTGTGTTTGTAGGTGTATATGCTTGTGAGTGGGTATTTGTGTGTGGGTAGGTGTTTGAATCTCTTTTTGAGTGTGAGTGAGTATAAATGTTTGAGTGACGGAAAGGGGGTACATATGTGATATTGTATGTACCTGTTTGTGAGTGTGTATTTTTGTGTGTGTAGACGTGTGAGTCTATTTTTGAGTAAGGGGGTATGAGTGTGTGAGTCGGAGTAAGAGTGGGGACATAGGTGTGACTGTATGTGCGTATATTTGTGAGTATGTATTTCTGTGTGTGTGTGTGGGTGTGTGAGTCTGTTTTTGAGTGTGAGTGAGTATGAATGTGTGAGTGAATGACGGGGTGCATATGTGTGATTGTATGGGCACATGTTTGTGAGTCCGTATTTCTGTGTGTGTGGGTGTGTAAGAGGGTGTATAAATGTGTGTTTCAGTGAATGCGAGAGAGCGTATTCCCGTGTGTGTTTGTGTTTCTGTGTGTGTGTGATTGCATGTGGTGTTGAGTGTGTGAGTGTGAGTGACAGAGTCAATGTGAGAATTTTGTTTTTGTGAGTTGGCTTGTGTGTCTGTGTGTGTTTGAATGTGTATGTGAGGGGTGAGTGTGTGTATTTGTGTGATGTGTCTTAGTGGGTTGGCATGTGTGTCTGAGTATGGATTCAAATGCTTTGGAGGGTGTTTGTGTGTGAGTGCGAGACAGAGTAAATGTGTAAACGTGTAGGTGTATGAGCGTGTGAGTTTTGAATGTGTGTGTAAGTGACTGTGCGGGAGTGTAAATGTGAGTGTGTGAGCGTCTGGAATTTTTTCTCTGTAGGTGTGCATGTGATTGCAAGGGAGTCATGTGTGGGTGAGTGTGAGTTTTGGGGTGTTGGTGGGTGTATGTGAGTGAATGTGTGACTGCATCTGTGTGTACATGTGTATTTGAACATGAATTTCTTTGTTCATGGGTGCGAGAGTTAGTGTGAATGAGTTAGTGTGTGACATTGTGTTTTGGTGTGGGGAGGTGTGTGAGAATGTGCAGGCGTTTGCAAGTGAGTGTGTCAGTGAGTTTGGGATTGAGTGTGCATTGGTGCTTGGGTGCGGGAGTGTGAATGATTGTGTGAGGTTGGTTATTGTGTGCATTGGTGTGAGTGTGTGCGTGTGTGTGTATGTGTGTGAGTGCATGCAGTGGGAGATATGTGGGTGAGTATGAGAGTCAGTGAATGAGTGCATTTGTATGTTACTGTGTTGGCTTGGGTGTATTCACATGTCTGCGTATGCACGTGTGTTTTTTAAGTGTGATTGTGTTTTTCTGTGAGTGTGTGAATGTGAGGGTAGGGGTGTGTGTGTTGTCTCCTGTGTGTGTTCGCATGTGTGTTAGTGTTTGTTTATATCTGTGTGTGTTTCTGTGTTTGTACGTGTCTGATTACATTTGAGTGTGAATTTGTAAATATGTGCCTGAATGAGCGTGTGCATCTATGTTTGTGATTGTGGACGTTTGGGTGTGTGTACGTGTACATATCTGAGTGTGTATGGCTGTGAGTGTTTGTGAATGAGTCAGTGTGTGTGTGTATGGGTGTGTACGTGTGTGTGTGTGAGATGGGAACGGGTGTGCGTTTGTGATGTGTGTCAGTGTGTTGCCTCGGGTTTGAGTATCGATTCAATATTGTGGGTGAGTTTGTGGGTGAGTGTGTGTGTGAGAGAGTGTGAATGTCTGCATGTGTATGTTCATGTGTGTAAGTGTGTGTGAGGGTGAGTGTGTGACTTGTGTGGTTATAAGTGTGTAAGGGTGTGTGTGACTGTGTGTTGGCATCTGTGTATGTGTGTTTGTGTTTTCATGTGTATATGCTTGTGAGTGTGTAATTTTGTGTGTGTATAGGTGCGAGTCCATTTTTGAGTACGTATGAATATGTGAGTGAGAGCGAGAGTAGGTACATATGTGTGATTGTATGTGCGTATAGTGTTGAGTGTGTATTTCTGTGTGTGTGTAGGTGTGTGAGCCTATTTTTGAGTGTGAGTGTTTGTGACTTACTGTGTAAGTGTGTATGTTGGTGTGTGAGTGCTTGTGTCCAAGGGTGTATGTATATGAATGTTTTTGTGTAAGGGTTTTTGTGTGGGCTGGTGTGTGATGTGTACAATATTGTGTTTTGCGTTATGTGTCTGTGTGTTGTGTTTGTGTTTGTACTCGTGCATTTGTGTGTACGTGTAGGTTCATATGTGTGTGAGGGTGAATGTGTGTGTGCTTTTGAGTGTGTGTATGGGTGTGTGCAGCTGTGTTGGCATCTGTGTATGTGTGTGTTTACGTTTGTATGTTGTGCATAGGCTTGTGAGTGCGTATTTGTGTGTGTAGGTGTTTGAGATTATTTTTGAGTGTGAGTGAGTATAAATGTGTGAGTGACTGAAAGGGGGTACATATGTGATATGGCATGTACATATGTTTGTGAGGTGAGTGTGTGACTTCTGTGTTTATAAGTGTGTAAAGGTGTGTGTGACTGTGGGCATCGGTGCATGTGTGTTTGTGTTTTCATGTGTATATGCCTGGGAGTGTATATTCTTGTGTGTGTGTATAGGTGTGAGTCTATCTTTGAGTGAGTATGACTGTGTGAGTCAGAGTTAGAGTGGGTAAATTGAGTGATTGTATGTGTGTATATTTGTGAGTGTGTATTTCTGTGTGTGTGTAGGTGTGTGAGTCTACTTTTGAGTGCGAGTGAGTACGAAGGTGTGAGTGAGTGACAGGTGTGCATAATGTGTGATTGTATGTGCGTATATATGTGAGTGTGTATTTCTGTACGTGTGTAATGTGTGACTGTGTGTTGGCATGTGTGCTTGTGTTTTTACGTGTATATGCTTGTGAGTGTGCCTTTTTGTGTGTGTATAGGTGTGAGTCAATTTTTAAGTAAGTGCGTATGACTGTGTGAGTGAGAGTGAGAGTGGGTACCTATGTGTGATTGTATGTGTGTATACTTGTGAGTGCATATTTCTGCGTGTGTGAGTGTGTAAGTGTGGGTGTTTGTATCTGAGTTTGAGGGAATGTGAGAGAGTGTGTCTGTGTTTGTGTGTGTACGTTTGATAGCATGTGTCGGTGAGTGTGTGTCAGTGACAGTCTGCGTGAGAGTTTTATTCGTGGGAGTTGGCTTCTGTGTTTCAGTACGTATTTCAATGTGTGTGAGTTATGTGTGGGTGTGTGTGACGGGTCTTAGTGGGTTGGCTTATGGGTCAGAGTATGAATTCAAGGGTGTGTGTGTGTTTGTGTGTGTGAGTGTGAAAGCATGTGAATGCGTTTGGTGTGAGGGTGGGTGTGTGAGTGTTGGTGTTCATGGGTTTGTATGGGTGTGCATGAGTGTGTGTTGTCATCTGTGCATGTGGGCATTTGTGTTTGTAGGTGTATATGCTTGTGAGTGGGTATTTGTGTGTGGGTAGGTGTTTGAATCTCTTTTTGAGTGTGAGTGAGTATAAATGTTTGAGTGACGGAAAGGGGGTACATATGTGATATTGTATGTACCTGTTTGTGAGTGTGTATTTTTGTGTGTGTAGAGGTGTGAGTCTATTTTTGAGTAAGGGGGTATGAGTGTGTGAGTCGGAGTAAGAGTGGGGACATAGGTGTGACTGTATGTGCGTATATTTGTGAGTATGTATTTCTGTGTGTGGGTGTGGGTGTGTGAGTCTGTTTTTGAGTGTGAGTGAGTATGAATGTGTGAGTGAATGACGGGGTACATAGGTGTGATTGTACGGGCCTATGTTTGTGAGTCCGTATTTCTGTGTGTGTGGGTGTGTAAGAGGGTGCATAAATGTGTGTTTCAGTGAATGCGAGAGAGCGTATTCCCGTGTGTGTTTGTGTTTCTGTGTGTGTGTGATTGCATGTGGTGTTGAGTGTGTGAGTGTGAGTGACAGAGTCAATGTGAGAATTTTGTTTTTGTGAGTTGGCTTGTGTGTTTGTGTGTGTTTGAAAGTGTATGTGAGCGGTGAGTGTGTGTATTTGTGTGATGTGTCTTAGTGGGTTGGCATGTGTGTCTGAGTATGGATTCAAATGCTTTGGAGGGTGTTTGTGTGTGAGTGCGAGACAGAGTAAATGTGTAAACGTGTAGGTGTATGAGCGTGTGAGTTTTGAATGTGTGTGTAAGTGACTGTGCGGGAGTGTAAATGTGAGTGTGCGAGCGTCTGGAATTTTTTCTCTGTAGGTGTGCATGTGATTGCAAGGGAGTCTTGTGTGGGTGAGTGTGAGTTTTGGGGTGTTGGTGGGTGTATGTGAGTGAATGTGTGACTGCATCTGTGTGTACATGTGTATTTGAACATGAATTTCTTTGTTCATGGGTGCGAGAGTTAGTGTGAATGAGTTAGTGTGTGACATTGTGTTTTGGTGTGGGGAGGTGTGTGAGAATGTGCAGGCGTTTGCAAGTGAGTGTGTCAGTGAGTTTGGGATTGAGTGTGCATTGGTACTTGGGTGCGGGAGTGTGAATGATTGTGTGAGGTTGGTTATTGTGTGCATTGGTGTGAGTGTGTGCGTGTGTGTGTATGTGTGTGAGTGCATGCAGTGGGAGATATGTGGGTGAGTATGAGAGTCAGTGAATGAGTGCATTTGTATGTTACTGTGTTGGCTTGGGTGTATTCACATGTCTGCGTATGCACGTGTGTTTTTTAAGTGTGATTGTGTTTTTCTGTGAGTGTGTGAATGTGAGGGTAGGGGTGTGTGTGTTGTCTCCTGTGTGTGTTCGCATGTGTGTTAGTGTTTGTTTATATCTGTGTGTGTTTCTGTGTTTGTACGTGTCTGATTACATTTGAGTGTGAATTTGTAAATATGTGCCTGAATGAGCGTGTGCATCTATGTTTGTGATTGTGGACGTTTGGGTGTGTGTATGTGTACATATCTGAGTGTGTATGGCTGTGAGTGTTTGTGAATGAGTCAGTGTGTGTGTGTATGGGTGTGTACGTGTGTGTGTGTGAGATGGGAACGGGTGTGCGTTTGTGATGTGTGTCAGTGTGTTGCCTCGGGTTTGAGTATCGATTCAATATTGTGGGTGAGTTTGTGGGTGAGTGTGTGTGTGAGAGAGTGTGAATGTCTGCATGTGTATGTTCATGTGTGTAAGTGTGTGTGAGGGTGAGTGTGTGACTTGTGTGGTTATAAGTGTGTAAGGGTGTGTGTGACTGTGTGTTGGCATCTGTGTATGTGTGTTTGTGTTTTCATGTGTATATGCTTGTGAGTGTGTAATTTTGTGTGTGTATAGGTGCGAGTCCATTTTTGAGTACGTATGAATATGTGAGTGAGAGCGAGAGTAGGTACATATGTGTGATTGTATGTGCGTATAGTGTTGAGTGTGTATTTCTGTGTGTGTGTAGGTGTGTGAGCCTATTTTTGAGTGTGTGTTTGTGACTTACTGTGTAAGTGTGTATGTTGGTGTGTGAGTGCTTGTGTCCAAGGGTGTATGTATATGACTGTTTTTGTGTAAGGGTTTTTGTGTGTGCTGGTGTGTGATGTGTACAATACTGTGTTTTGCGTTATGTGTCTGTGTGTTGTGTTTGTGTTTGTACTCGTGCATTTGTGTGTACGTGTAGGTTCATATGTGTGTGAGGGTGAATGTGTGTGTGCTTTTGAGTGTGTGTATGGGTGTGTGCAGGTGTGTTGGAATCTGTGTATGTGTGTGATTATGTTTGTATGTGCATAGGCTTGTGAGTGCGTATTTGTGTGTGTAGGTGTTTGAGATTATTTTTGAGTGTGAGTGAGTATAAATGTGTGAGTGACTGAAAGGGGGTACATATGTGATATGGCATGTACATATGTTTGTGAGGTGAGTGTGTGACTTCTGTGTTTATAAGTGTGTAAAGTGTGTGTGACTGTTGGCATCGGTGCATGTGTGTTTGTGTTTTCATGTGTATATGCCTGGGAGTGTATATTCTTGTGTGTGTATAGGTGTGAGTCTATCTTTGAGTGAGTGAGTATGACTGTGTGAGTCAGAGTTAGAGTGGGTAAATTGTGTGATTGTATGTGTGTATATTTGTGAGTGTGTATTTCTGTGTGTGTGTAGGTGTGTGAGTCTACTTTTGAGTGCGAGTGAGTACGAAGGTGTGAGTGAGTGACAGGTGTGCATAATGTGTGATTGTATGTGCGTATATATGTGAGTGTGTATTTCTGTACGTGTGTAATGTGTGACTGTGTGTTGGCATGTGTGCTTGTGTTTTGACGTGTATATGCTTGTGAGTGTGCCTTTTTGTGTGTGTATAGGTGTGAGTCAATTTTTAAGTAAGTGCGTATGACTGTGTGAGTGAGAGTGAGAGTGGGTACCTATGTGTGATTGTATGTGTGTATACTTGTGAGTGCATATTTCTGCGTGTGTGAGTGTGTAAGTGTGGGTGTTTGTATCTGAGTTTGAGGGAATGTGAGAGAGTGTGTCTGTGTTTGTGTGTGTACGTTTGATAGCATGTGTCGGTGAGTGTGTGTCAGTGACAGTCTGCGTGAGAGTTTTATTCGTGGGAGTTGGCTTCTGTGTTTCAGTACGTATTTCAATGTGTGTGAGTTATGTGTGGGTGTGTGTGACTGATGGGTCTTAGTGGGTTGGCTTATGGGTCAGAGTATGAATTCAAGGGTGTGTGTGTGTTTGTGTGTGTGAGTGTGAAAGCATGTGAATGCGTTTGGTGTGAGGGTGGGTGTGTGAGTGTTGGTGTTCATGGGTTTGTATGGGTGTGCATGAGTGTGTGTTGTCATCTGTGCATGTGGGCATTTGTGTTTGTAGGTGTATATGCTTGTGAGTGGGTATTTGTGTGTGGGTAGGTGTTTGAATCTCTTTTTGAGTGTGAGTGAGTATAAATGTTTGAGTGACGGAAAGGGGGTACATATGTGATATTGTATGTACCTGTTTGTGAGTGTGTATTTTTGTGTGTGTAGAGGTGTGAGTCTATTTTTGAGTAAGGGGGTATGAGTGTGTGAGTCGGAGTAAGAGTGGGGACATAGGTGTGACTGTATGTGCGTATATTTGTGAGTATGTATTTCTGTGTGTGGGTGTGGGTGTGTGAGTCTGTTTTTGAGTGTGAGTGAGTATGAATGTGTGAGTGAATGACGGGGTGCATATGTGTGATTGTATGGGCACATGTTTGTGAGTCTGTATTTCTGTGTGTGTGGGTGTGTAAGAGGGTGTATAAATGTGTGTTTCAGTGAATGCGAGAGAGCGTATTCCCGTGTGTGTTTGTGTTTCTGTGTGTGTGTGATTGCATGTGGTGTTGAGTGTGTGAGTGTGAGTGACAGAGTCAATGTGAGAATTTTGTTTTTGTGAGTTGGCTTGTGTGTCTGTGTGTGTTTGAATGTGTATGTGAGGGGTGAGTGTGTGTATTTGTGTGATGTGTCTTAGTGGGTTGGCATGTGTGTCTGAGTATGGATTCAAATGCTTTGGAGGGTGTTTGTGTGTGAGTGCGAGACAGAGTAAATGTGTAAACGTGTAGGTGTATGAGCGTGTGAGTTTTGAATGTGTGTGTAAGTGACTGTGCGGGAGTGTAAATGTGAGTGTGCGAGCGTCTGGAATTTTTTTCTCTGTAGGTGTGCATGTGATTGCAAGGGAGTCATGTGTGGGTGAGTGTGAGTGTGAGTTTTGGGGTGTTGGTGGGTGGATGTGAGTGAATGTGTGACTGCATCTGTGTGTACATGTGTATTTGAACATGAATTTCTTTGTTCATGGGTGCGAGAGTTAGTGTGAATGAGTTAGTGTGTGACATTGTGTTTTGGTGTGGGGAGGTGTGTGAGAATGTGCAGGCGTTTGCAAGTGAGTGTGTCAGTGAGTTTGGGATTGAGTGGGCGTTGGTGCTTGGGTGCGGGAGTGTGAATGATTGTGTGAGGTTGGTTCTTGTGTGCGTTGGTGTGAGTGTGTGCGTGTGTGTGTGTATGTGTGTGAGTGCATGCAGTGGGAGATATGTGGGTGAGTATGAGAGTCAGTGAATGAGTGCATTTGTATGTTACTGTGTTGGCTTGGGTGTATTCACATGTCTGCGTATGCACGTGTGTTTTTTAAGTGTGATTGTGTTTTTCTGTGAGTGTGTGAATGTGAGGGTAGGGGTGTGTGTGTTGTCTCCTGTGTGTGTTCACATGTGTGTTAGTGTTTGTTTATATCTGTGTGTGTTTCTGTGTTTGTACGTGTCTGATTACATTTGAGTGTGAATTTGTAAATATGTGCATGAATGAGCGTGTGCATCTATGTTTGTGATTGTGGACGTTTGGGTGTGTGTACGTGTACATATCTGAGTGTGTATGGCAGTGAGTGTTTGTGAATGAGTCAGTGTGTGTGTGTATGGGTGTGTACGTGTGTGTGTGTGAGATGGGAACGGGTGTGCGTTTGTGATGTGTGTCAGTGTGTTGCCTCGGGTTTGAGTATCGATTCAATATTGTGGGTGAGTTTGTGCTTGAGTGTGTGTGTGAGAGAGTGTGAATGTCTGCATGTGTATGTTCATATGTGTGTAAGTGTGTGTGAGGGTGAGTGTGTGACTTGTGTGGTTATAAGTGTGTAAGGGTGTGTGTGACTGTGGGTTGGCATCTGTGTATGTGTGTTTGTGTTTTCATGTGTATATGCTTGTGAGTGTGTAATTTTGTGTGTGTATAGGTGCGAGTCCATTTTTGAGTACGTATGAATATGTGAGTGAGAGCGAGAGTAGGTACATATGTGTGATTGTATGTGCGTATAGTGTTGAGTGTGTATTTCTGTGTGTGTGTAGGTGTGTGAGCCTATTTTTGAGTGTGTGTTTGTGACTTACTGTGTAAGTGTGTATGTTGGTGTGTGAGTGCTTGTGTCCAAGGGTGTATGTATATGAATGTTTTTGTGTAAGGGTTTTTGTGTGTACTGGTGTGTGATGTGTACAATACTGTGTCTTGCGTTATGTGTCTGTGTGTTGTGTTTGTGTTTGTACTCGTGCATTTGTGTGTACGTGTAGGTTCATATGTGTGTGAGGGTGAATGTGTGTGTGCTTTTGAGTGTGTGTATGGGTGTGTGCAGGTGTGTTGGCATCTGTGTATGTGTGTGATTCTGTTTGTATGTGCATAGGCTTGTGAGTGCGTATTTGTGTGTGTAGGTGTTTGAGATTATTTTTGAGTGTGAGTGAGTATAAATGTGTGAGTGACTGAAAGGGGGTACATATGTGATATGGCATGTACATATGTTTGTGAGGTGAGTGTGTGACTTCTGTGTTTATAAGTGTGTAAAGTGTGTGTGACTGTTGGCATCGGTGCATGTGTGTTTGTGTTTTCATGTGTATATGCCTGGGAGTGTATATTCTTGTGTGTGTATAGGTGTGAGTCTATCTTTGAGTGAGTGAGTATGACTGTGTGAGTCAGAGTTAGAGTGGGTAAATTGTGTGATTGTATGTGTGTATATTTGTGAGTGTGTATTTCTGTGTGTGTGTAGGTGTGTGAGTCTACTTTTGAGTGTGAGTGAGTACGAAGGTGTGAGTGAGTGACAGGTGTGCATAATGTGTGATTGTATGTGCGTATATATGTGAGTGTGTATTTCTGTACGTGTGTAATGTGTGACTGTGTGTTGGCATGTGTGCTTGTGTTTTTACGTGTATATGCTTGTGAGTGTGCCTTTTTGTGTGTGTATAGGTGTGAGTCAATTTTTAAGTAAGTGCGTATGACTGTGTGAGTGAGAGTGAGAGTGGGTACCTATGTGTGATTGTATGTGTGTATACTTGTGAGTGCATATTTCTGCGTGTGTGAGTGTGTAAGTGTGGGTGTTTGTATCTGAGTTTGAGGGAATGTGAGAGAGTGTGTCTGTGTTTGTGTGTGTACGTTTGATAGCATGTGTCGGTGAGTGTGTGTCAGTGACAGTCTGCGTGAGAGTTTTATTCGTGGGAGTTGGCTTCTGTGTTTCAGTACGTATTTCAATGTGTGTGAGTTATGTGTGGGTGTGTGTGACTGATGGGTCTTAGTGGGTTGGCTTATGGGTCAGAGTATGAATTCAAGGGTGTGTGTGTGTGAGTGTGAAAGCATGTGAATGCGTTTGGTGTGAGGGTGGGTGTGTGAGTGTTGGTGTTCATGGGTTTGTATGGGTGTGCATGAGTGTGTGTTGTCATCTGTGCATGTGGGCATTTGTGTTTGTAGGTGTATATGCTTGTGAGTGGGTATTTGTGTGTGGGTAGGTGTTTGAATCTCTTTTTGAGTGTGAGTGAGTATAAATGTTTGAGTGACGGAAAGGGGGTACATATGTGATATTGTATGTACCTGTTTGTGAGTGTGTATTTTTGTGTGTGTAGAGGTGTGAGTCTATTTTTGAGTAAGGGGGTATGAGTGTGTGAGTCGGAGTAAGAGTGGGGACATAGGTGTGACTGTATGTGCGTATATTTGTGAGTATGTATTTCTGTGTGTGTGTGTGGGTGTGTGAGTCTGTTTTTGAGTGTGAGTGAGTATGAATGTGTGAGTGAATGACGGGGTGCATAGGTGTGATTGTATGGGCACATGTTTGTGAGTCCGTATTTCTGTGTGTGTGGGTGTGTAAGAGGGTGTATAAATGTGTGTTTCAGTGAATGCGAGAGAGCGTATTCCCGTGTGTGTTTGTGTTTCTGTGTGTGTGTGATTGCATGTGGTGTTGAGTGTGTGAGTGTGAGTGACAGAGTCAATGTGAGAATTTTGTTTTTGTGAGTTGGCTTGTGTGTCTGTGTGTGTTTGAATGTGTATGTGAGGGGTGAGTGTGTGTATTTGTGTGATGTGTCTTAGTGGGTTGGCATGTGTGTCTGAGTATGGATTCAAATGCTTTGGAGGGTGTTTGTGTGTGAGTGCGAGACAGAGTAAATGTGTAAACGTGTAGGTGTATGAGCGTGTGAGTTTTGAATGTGTGTGTAAGTGACTGTGCGGGAGTGTAAATGTGAGTGTGTGAGCGTCTGGAATTTTTTCTCTGTAGGTGTGCATGTGATTGCAAGGGAGTCATGTGTGGGTGAGTGTGAGTTTTGGGGTGTTGGTGGGTGGATGTGAGTGAATGTGTGACTGCATCTGTGTGTACATGTGTATTTGAACATGAATTTCTTTGTTCATGGGTGCGAGAGTTAGTGTGAATGAGTTAGTGTGTGACATTGTGTTTTGGTGTGGGGAGGTGTGTGAGAATGTGCAGGCGTTTGCAAGTGAGTGTGTCAGTGAGTTTGGGATTGAGTGTGCATTGGTGCTTGGGTGCGGGAGTGTGAATGATTGTGTGAGGTTGGTTATTGTGTGCATTGGTGTGAGTGTGTGCGTGTGTGTGTATGTGTGTGAGTGCATGCAGTGGGAGATATGTGGGTGAGTATGAGAGTCAGTGAATGAGTGCATTTGTATGTTACTGTGTTGGCTTGGGTGTATTCACATGTCTGCGTATGCACGTGTGTTTTTTAAGTGTGATTGTGTTTTTCTGTGAGTGTGTGAATGTGAGGGTAGGGGTGTGTGTGTTGTCTCCTGTGTGTGTTCGCATGTGTGTTAGTGTTTGTTTATATCTGTGTGTGTTTCTGTGTTTGTACGTGTCTGATTACATTTGAGTGTGAATTTGTAAATATGTGCCTGAATGAGCGTGTGCATCTATGTTTGTGATTGTGGACGTTTGGGTGTGTGTACGTGTACATATCTGAGTGTGTATGGCTGTGAGTGTTTGTGAATGAGTCAGTGTGTGTGTGTATGGGTGTGTACGTGTGTGTGTGTGAGATGGGAACGGGTGTGCGTTTGTGATGTGTGTCAGTGTGTTGCCTCGGGTTTGAGTATCGATTCAATATTGTGGGTGAGTTTGTGGGTGAGTGTGTGTGTGAGAGAGTGTGAATGTCTGCATGTGTATGTTCATGTGTGTAAGTGTGTGTGAGGGTGAGTGTGTGACTTGTGTGGTTATAAGTGTGTAAGGGTGTGTGTGACTGTGTGTTGGCATCTGTGTATGTGTGTTTGTGTTTTCATGTGTATATGCTTGTGAGTGTGTAATTTTGTGTGTGTATAGGTGCGAGTCCATTTTTGAGTACGTATGAATATGTGAGTGAGAGCGAGAGTAGGTACATATGTGTGATTGTATGTGCGTATAGTGTTGAGTGTGTATTTCTGTGTGTGTGTAGGTGTGTGAGCCTATTTTTGAGTGTGAGTGTTTGTGACTTACTGTGTAAGTGTGTATGTTGGTGTGTGAGTGCTTGTGTCCAAGGGTGTATGTATATGAATGTTTTTGTGTAAGGGTTTTTGTGTGGGCTGGTGTGTGATGTGTACAATATTGTGTTTTGCGTTATGTGTCTGTGTGTTGTGTTTGTGTTTGTACTCGTGCATTTGTGTGTACGTGTAGGTTCATATGTGTGTGAGGGTGAATGTGTGTGTGCTTTTGAGTGTGTGTATGGGTGTGTGCAGCTGTGTTGGCATCTGTGTATGTGTGTGTTTACGTTTGTATGTTGTGCATAGGCTTGTGAGTGCGTATTTGTGTGTGTAGGTGTTTGAGATTATTTTTGAGTGTGAGTGAGTATAAATGTGTGAGTGACTGAAAGGGGGTACATATGTGATATGGCATGTACATATGTTTGTGAGGTGAGTGTGTGACTTCTGTGTTTATAAGTGTGTAAAGGTGTGTGTGACTGTGGGCATCGGTGCATGTGTGTTTGTGTTTTCATGTGTATATGCCTGGGAGTGTATATTCTTGTGTGTGTGTATAGGTGTGAGTCTATCTTTGAGTGAGTATGACTGTGTGAGTCAGAGTTAGAGTGGGTAAATTGAGTGATTGTATGTGTGTATATTTGTGAGTGTGTATTTCTGTGTGTGTGTAGGTGTGTGAGTCTACTTTTGAGTGCGAGTGAGTACGAAGGTGTGAGTGAGTGACAGGTGTGCATAATGTGTGATTGTATGTGCGTATATATGTGAGTGTGTATTTCTGTACGTGTGTAATGTGTGACTGTGTGTTGGCATGTGTGCTTGTGTTTTTACGTGTATATGCTTGTGAGTGTGCCTTTTTGTGTGTGTATAGGTGTGAGTCAATTTTTAAGTAAGTGCGTATGACTGTGTGAGTGAGAGTGAGAGTGGGTACCTATGTGTGATTGTATGTGTGTATACTTGTGAGTGCATATTTCTGCGTGTGTGAGTGTGTAAGTGTGGGTGTTTGTATCTGAGTTTGAGGGAATGTGAGAGAGTGTGTCTGTGTTTGTGTGTGTACGTTTGATAGCATGTGTCGGTGAGTGTGTGTCAGTGACAGTCTGAGTGAGAGTTTTATTCGTGGGAGTTGGCTTCTGTGTTTCAGTACGTATTTCAATGTGTGTGAGTTATGTGTGGGTGTGTGTGACGGGTCTTAGTGGGTTGGCTTATGGGTCAGAGTATGAATTCAAGGGTGTGTGTGTGTTTGTGTGTGTGAGTGTGAAAGCATGTGAATGCGTTTGGTGTGAGGGTGGGTGTGTGAGTGTTGGTGTTCATGGGTTTGTATGGGTGTGCATGAGTGTGTGTTGTCATCTGTGCATGTGGGCATTTGTGTTTGTAGGTGTATATGCTTGTGAGTGGGTATTTGTGTGTGGGTAGGTGTTTGAATCTCTTTTTGAGTGTGAGTGAGTATAAATGTTTGAGTGACGGAAAGGGGGTACATATGTGATATTGTATGTACCTGTTTGTGAGTGTGTATTTTTGTGTGTGTAGAGGTGTGAGTCTATTTTTGAGTAAGGGGGTATGAGTGTGTGAGTCGGAGTAAGAGTGGGGACATAGGTGTGACTGTATGTGCGTATATTTGTGAGTATGTATTTCTGTGTGTGGGTGTGGGTGTGTGAGTCTGTTTTTGAGTGTGAGTGAGTATGAATGTGTGAGTGAATGACGGGGTGCATATGTGTGATTGTATGGGCACATGTTTGTGAGTCCGTATTTCTGTGTGTGTGGGTGTGTAAGAGGGTGTATAAATGTGTGTTTCAGTGAATGCGAGAGAGCGTATTCCCGTGTGTGTTTGTGTTTCTGTGTGTGTGTGATTGCATGTGGTGTTGAGTGTGTGAGTGTGAGTGACAGAGTCAATGTGAGAATTTTGTTTTTGTGAGTTGGCTTGTGTGTCTGTGTGTGTTTGAATGTGTATGTGAGGGGTGAGTGTGTGTATTTGTGTGATGTGTCTTAGTGGGTTGGCATGTGTGTCTGAGTATGGATTCAAATGCTTTGGAGGGTGTTTGTGTGTGAGTGCGAGACAGAGTAAATGTGTAAACGTGTAGGTGTATGAGCGTGTGAGTTTTGAATGTGTGTGTAAGTGACTGTGCGGGAGTGTAAATGTGAGTGTGCGAGCGTCTGGAATTTTTTCTCTGTAGGTGTGCATGTGATTGCAAGGGAGTCTTGTGTGGGTGAGTGTGAGTTTTGGGGTGTTGGTGGGTGTATGTGAGTGAATGTGTGACTGCATCTGTGTGTACATGTGTATTTGAACATGAATTTCTTTGTTCATGGGTGCGAGAGTTAGTGTGAATGAGTTAGTGTGTGACATTGTGTTTTGGTGTGGGGAGGTGTGTGAGAATGTGCAGGCGTTTGCAAGTGAGTGTGTCAGTGAGTTTGGGATTGAGTGTGCATTGGTACTTGGGTGCGGGAGTGTGAATGATTGTGTGAGGTTGGTTATTGTGTGCATTGGTGTGAGTGTGTGCGTGTGTGTGTATGTGTGTGAGTGCATGCAGTGGGAGATATGTGGGTGAGTATGAGAGTCAGTGAATGAGTGCATTTGTATGTTACTGTGTTGGCTTGGGTGTATTCACATGTCTGCGTATGCACGTGTGTTTTTTAAGTGTGATTGTGTTTTTCTGTGAGTGTGTGAATGTGAGGGTAGGGGTGTGTGTGTTGTCTCCTGTGTGTGTTCGCATGTGTGTTAGTGTTTGTTTATATCTGTGTGTGTTTCTGTGTTTGTACGTGTCTGATTACATTTGAGTGTGAATTTGTAAATATGTGCCTGAATGAGCGTGTGCATCTATGTTTGTGATTGTGGACGTTTGGGTGTGTGTATGTGTACATATCTGAGTGTGTATGGCTGTGAGTGTTTGTGAATGAGTCAGTGTGTGTGTGTATGGGTGTGTACGTGTGTGTGTGTGAGATGGGAACGGGTGTGCGTTTGTGATGTGTGTCAGTGTGTTGCCTCGGGTTTGAGTATCGATTCAATATTGTGGGTGAGTTTGTGGGTGAGTGTGTGTGTGAGAGAGTGTGAATGTCTGCATGTGTATGTTCATGTGTGTAAGTGTGTGTGAGGGTGAGTGTGTGACTTGTGTGGTTATAAGTGTGTAAGGGTGTGTGTGACTGTGTGTTGGCATCTGTGTATGTGTGTTTGTGTTTTCATGTGTATATGCTTGTGAGTGTGTAATTTTGTGTGTGTATAGGTGCGAGTCCATTTTTGAGTACGTATGAATATGTGAGTGAGAGCGAGAGTAGGTACATATGTGTGATTGTATGTGCGTATAGTGTTGAGTGTGTATTTCTGTGTGTGTGTAGGTGTGTGAGCCTATTTTTGAGTGTGAGTGTTTGTGACTTACTGTGTAAGTGTGTATGTTGGTGTGTGAGTGCTTGTGTCCAAGGGTGTATGTATATGAATGTTTTTGTGTAAGGGTTTTTGTGTGGGCTGGTGTGTGATGTGTACAATACTGTGTTTTGCGTTATGTGTCTGTGTGTTGTGTTTGTGTTTGTACTCGTGCATTTGTGTGTACGTGTAGGTTCATATGTGTGTGAGGGTGAATGTGTGTGTGCTTTTGAGTGTGTGTATGGGTGTGTGCAGGTGTGTTGGAATCTGTGTATGTGTGTGATTATGTTTGTATGTGCATAGGCTTGTGAGTGCGTATTTGTGTGTGTAGGTGTTTGAGATTATTTTTGAGTGTGAGTGAGTATAAATGTGTGAGTGACTGAAAGGGGGTACATATGTGATATGGCATGTACATATGTTTGTGAGGTGAGTGTGTGACTTCTGTGTTTATAAGTGTGTAAAGTGTGTGTGACTGTTGGCATCGGTGCATGTGTGTTTGTGTTTTCATGTGTATATGCCTGGGAGTGTATATTCTTGTGTGTGTATAGGTGTGAGTCTATCTTTGAGTGAGTGAGTATGACTGTGTGAGTCAGAGTTAGAGTGGGTAAATTGTGTGATTGTATGTGTGTATATTTGTGAGTGTGTATTTCTGTGTGTGTGTAGGTGTGTGAGTCTACTTTTGAGTGCGAGTGAGTACGAAGGTGTGAGTGAGTGACAGGTGTGCATAATGTGTGATTGTATGTGCGTATATATGTGAGTGTGTATTTCTGTACGTGTGTAATGTGTGACTGTGTGTTGGCATGTGTGCTTGTGTTTTGACGTGTATATGCTTGTGAGTGTGCCTTTTTGTGTGTGTATAGGTGTGAGTCAATTTTTAAGTAAGTGCGTATGACTGTGTGAGTGAGAGTGAGAGTGGGTACCTATGTGTGATTGTATGTGTGTATACTTGTGAGTGCATATTTCTGCGTGTGTGAGTGTGTAAGTGTGGGTGTTTGTATCTGAGTTTGAGGGAATGTGAGAGAGTGTGTCTGTGTTTGTGTGTGTACGTTTGATAGCATGTGTCGGTGAGTGTGTGTCAGTGACAGTCTGCGTGAGAGTTTTATTCGTGGGAGTTGGCTTCTGTGTTTCAGTACGTATTTCAATGTGTGTGAGTTATGTGTGGGTGTGTGTGACTGATGGGTCTTAGTGGGTTGGCTTATGGGTCAGAGTATGAATTCAAGGGTGTGTGTGTGTTTGTGTGTGTGAGTGTGAAAGCATGTGAATGCGTTTGGTGTGAGGGTGGGTGTGTGAGTGTTGGTGTTCATGGGTTTGTATGGGTGTGCATGAGTGTGTGTTGTCATCTGTGCATGTGGGCATTTGTGTTTGTAGGTGTATATGCTTGTGAGTGGGTATTTGTGTGTGGGTAGGTGTTTGAATCTCTTTTTGAGTGTGAGTGAGTATAAATGTTTGAGTGACGGAAAGGGGGTACATATGTGATATTGTATGTACCTGTTTGTGAGTGTGTATTTTTGTGTGTGTAGACGTGTGAGTCTATTTTTGAGTAAGGGGGTATGAGTGTGTGAGTCGGAGTAAGAGTGGGGACATAGGTGTGACTGTATGTGCGTATATTTGTGAGTATGTATTTCTGTGTGTGTGTGTGGGTGTGTGAGTCTGTTTTTGAGTGTGAGTGAGTATGAATGTGTGAGTGAATGACGGGGTGCATATGTGTGATTGTATGGGCACATGTTTGTGAGTCCGTATTTCTGTGTGTGTGGGTGTGTAAGAGGGTGTATAAATGTGTGTTTCAGTGAATGCGAGAGAGCGTATTCCCGTGTGTGTTTGTGTTTCTGTGTGTGTGTGATTGCATGTGGTGTTGAGTGTGTGAGTGTGAGTGACAGAGTCAATGTGAGAATTTTGTTTTTGTGAGTTGGCTTGTGTGTCTGTGTGTGTTTGAATGTGTATGTGAGGGGTGAGTGTGTGTATTTGTGTGATGTGTCTTAGTGGGTTGGCATGTGTGTCTGAGTATGGATTCAAATGCTTTGGAGGGTGTTTGTGTGTGAGTGCGAGACAGAGTAAATGTGTAAACGTGTAGGTGTATGAGCGTGTGAGTTTTGAATGTGTGTGTAAGTGACTGTGCGGGAGTGTAAATGTGAGTGTGTGAGCGTCTGGAATTTTTTCTCTGTAGGTGTGCATGTGATTGCAAGGGAGTCATGTGTGGGTGAGTGTGAGTTTTGGGGTGTTGGTGGGTGTATGTGAGTGAATGTGTGACTGCATCTGTGTGTACATGTGTATTTGAACATGAATTTCTTTGTTCATGGGTGCGAGAGTTAGTGTGAATGAGTTAGTGTGTGACATTGTGTTTTGGTGTGGGGAGGTGTGTGAGAATGTGCAGGCGTTTGCAAGTGAGTGTGTCAGTGAGTTTGGGATTGAGTGTGCATTGGTGCTTGGGTGCGGGAGTGTGAATGATTGTGTGAGGTTGGTTATTGTGTGCATTGGTGTGAGTGTGTGCGTGTGTGTGTATGTGTGTGAGTGCATGCAGTGGGAGATATGTGGGTGAGTATGAGAGTCAGTGAATGAGTGCATTTGTATGTTACTGTGTTGGCTTGGGTGTATTCACATGTCTGCGTATGCACGTGTGTTTTTTAAGTGTGATTGTGTTTTTCTGTGAGTGTGTGAATGTGAGGGTAGGGGTGTGTGTGTTGTCTCCTGTGTGTGTTCGCATGTGTGTTAGTGTTTGTTTATATCTGTGTGTGTTTCTGTGTTTGTACGTGTCTGATTACATTTGAGTGTGAATTTGTAAATATGTGCCTGAATGAGCGTGTGCATCTATGTTTGTGATTGTGGACGTTTGGGTGTGTGTACGTGTACATATCTGAGTGTGTATGGCTGTGAGTGTTTGTGAATGAGTCAGTGTGTGTGTGTATGGGTGTGTACGTGTGTGTGTGTGAGATGGGAACGGGTGTGCGTTTGTGATGTGTGTCAGTGTGTTGCCTCGGGTTTGAGTATCGATTCAATATTGTGGGTGAGTTTGTGGGTGAGTGTGTGTGTGAGAGAGTGTGAATGTCTGCATGTGTATGTTCATGTGTGTAAGTGTGTGTGAGGGTGAGTGTGTGACTTGTGTGGTTATAAGTGTGTAAGGGTGTGTGTGACTGTGTGTTGGCATCTGTGTATGTGTGTTTGTGTTTTCATGTGTATATGCTTGTGAGTGTGTAATTTTGTGTGTGTATAGGTGCGAGTCCATTTTTGAGTACGTATGAATATGTGAGTGAGAGCGAGAGTAGGTACATATGTGTGATTGTATGTGCGTATAGTGTTGAGTGTGTATTTCTGTGTGTGTGTAGGTGTGTGAGCCTATTTTTGAGTGTGAGTGTTTGTGACTTACTGTGTAAGTGTGTATGTTGGTGTGTGAGTGCTTGTGTCCAAGGGTGTATGTATATGAATGTTTTTGTGTAAGGGTTTTTGTGTGGGCTGGTGTGTGATGTGTACAATATTGTGTTTTGCGTTATGTGTCTGTGTGTTGTGTTTGTGTTTGTACTCGTGCATTTGTGTGTACGTGTAGGTTCATATGTGTGTGAGGGTGAATGTGTGTGTGCTTTTGAGTGTGTGTATGGGTGTGTGCAGCTGTGTTGGCATCTGTGTATGTGTGTGTTTACGTTTGTATGTTGTGCATAGGCTTGTGAGTGCGTATTTGTGTGTGTAGGTGTTTGAGATTATTTTTGAGTGTGAGTGAGTATAAATGTGTGAGTGACTGAAAGGGGGTACATATGTGATATGGCATGTACATATGTTTGTGAGGTGAGTGTGTGACTTCTGTGTTTATAAGTGTGTAAAGGTGTGTGTGACTGTGGGCATCGGTGCATGTGTGTTTGTGTTTTCATGTGTATATGCCTGGGAGTGTATATTCTTGTGTGTGTGTATAGGTGTGAGTCTATCTTTGAGTGAGTATGACTGTGTGAGTCAGAGTTAGAGTGGGTAAATTGAGTGATTGTATGTGTGTATATTTGTGAGTGTGTATTTCTGTGTGTGTGTAGGTGTGTGAGTCTACTTTTGAGTGCGAGTGAGTACGAAGGTGTGAGTGAGTGACAGGTGTGCATAATGTGTGATTGTATGTGCGTATATATGTGAGTGTGTATTTCTGTACGTGTGTAATGTGTGACTGTGTGTTGGCATGTGTGCTTGTGTTTTTACGTGTATATGCTTGTGAGTGTGCCTTTTTGTGTGTGTATAGGTGTGAGTCAATTTTTAAGTAAGTGCGTATGACTGTGTGAGTGAGAGTGAGAGTGGGTACCTATGTGTGATTGTATGTGTGTATACTTGTGAGTGCATATTTCTGCGTGTGTGAGTGTGTAAGTGTGGGTGTTTGTATCTGAGTTTGAGGGAATGTGAGAGAGTGTGTCTGTGTTTGTGTGTGTACGTTTGATAGCATGTGTCGGTGAGTGTGTGTCAGTGACAGTCTGCGTGAGAGTTTTATTCGTGGGAGTTGGCTTCTGTGTTTCAGTACGTATTTCAATGTGTGTGAGTTATGTGTGGGTGTGTGTGACGGGTCTTAGTGGGTTGGCTTATGGGTCAGAGTATGAATTCAAGGGTGTGTGTGTGTTTGTGTGTGTGAGTGTGAAAGCATGTGAATGCGTTTGGTGTGAGGGTGGGTGTGTGAGTGTTGGTGTTCATGGGTTTGTATGGGTGTGCATGAGTGTGTGTTGTCATCTGTGCATGTGGGCATTTGTGTTTGTAGGTGTATATGCTTGTGAGTGGGTATTTGTGTGTGGGTAGGTGTTTGAATCTCTTTTTGAGTGTGAGTGAGTATAAATGTTTGAGTGACGGAAAGGGGGTACATATGTGATATTGTATGTACCTGTTTGTGAGTGTGTATTTTTGTGTGTGTAGAGGTGTGAGTCTATTTTTGAGTAAGGGGGTATGAGTGTGTGAGTCGGAGTAAGAGTGGGGACATAGGTGTGACTGTATGTGCGTATATTTGTGAGTATGTATTTCTGTGTGTGGGTGTGGGTGTGTGAGTCTGTTTTTGAGTGTGAGTGAGTATGAATGTGTGAGTGAATGACGGGGTACATAGGTGTGATTGTACGGGCCTATGTTTGTGAGTCCGTATTTCTGTGTGTGTGGGTGTGTAAGAGGGTGCATAAATGTGTGTTTCAGTGAATGCGAGAGAGCGTATTCCCGTGTGTGTTTGTGTTTCTGTGTGTGTGTGATTGCATGTGGTGTTGAGTGTGTGAGTGTGAGTGACAGAGTCAATGTGAGAATTTTGTTTTTGTGAGTTGGCTTGTGTGTTTGTGTGTGTTTGAAAGTGTATGTGAGCGGTGAGTGTGTGTATTTGTGTGATGTGTCTTAGTGGGTTGGCATGTGTGTCTGAGTATGGATTCAAATGCTTTGGAGGGTGTTTGTGTGTGAGTGCGAGACAGAGTAAATGTGTAAACGTGTAGGTGTATGAGCGTGTGAGTTTTGAATGTGTGTGTAAGTGACTGTGCGGGAGTGTAAATGTGAGTGTGCGAGCGTCTGGAATTTTTTCTCTGTAGGTGTGCATGTGATTGCAAGGGAGTCTTGTGTGGGTGAGTGTGAGTTTTGGGGTGTTGGTGGGTGTATGTGAGTGAATGTGTGACTGCATCTGTGTGTACATGTGTATTTGAACATGAATTTCTTTGTTCATGGGTGCGAGAGTTAGTGTGAATGAGTTAGTGTGTGACATTGTGTTTTGGTGTGGGGAGGTGTGTGAGAATGTGCAGGCGTTTGCAAGTGAGTGTGTCAGTGAGTTTGGGATTGAGTGTGCATTGGTACTTGGGTGCGGGAGTGTGAATGATTGTGTGAGGTTGGTTATTGTGTGCATTGGTGTGAGTGTGTGCGTGTGTGTGTATGTGTGTGAGTGCATGCAGTGGGAGATATGTGGGTGAGTATGAGAGTCAGTGAATGAGTGCATTTGTATGTTACTGTGTTGGCTTGGGTGTATTCACATGTCTGCGTATGCACGTGTGTTTTTTAAGTGTGATTGTGTTTTTCTGTGAGTGTGTGAATGTGAGGGTAGGGGTGTGTGTGTTGTCTCCTGTGTGTGTTCGCATGTGTGTTAGTGTTTGTTTATATCTGTGTGTGTTTCTGTGTTTGTACGTGTCTGATTACATTTGAGTGTGAATTTGTAAATATGTGCCTGAATGAGCGTGTGCATCTATGTTTGTGATTGTGGACGTTTGGGTGTGTGTATGTGTACATATCTGAGTGTGTATGGCTGTGAGTGTTTGTGAATGAGTCAGTGTGTGTGTGTATGGGTGTGTACGTGTGTGTGTGTGAGATGGGAACGGGTGTGCGTTTGTGATGTGTGTCAGTGTGTTGCCTCGGGTTTGAGTATCGATTCAATATTGTGGGTGAGTTTGTGGGTGAGTGTGTGTGTGAGAGAGTGTGAATGTCTGCATGTGTATGTTCATGTGTGTAAGTGTGTGTGAGGGTGAGTGTGTGACTTGTGTGGTTATAAGTGTGTAAGGGTGTGTGTGACTGTGTGTTGGCATCTGTGTATGTGTGTTTGTGTTTTCATGTGTATATGCTTGTGAGTGTGTAATTTTGTGTGTGTATAGGTGCGAGTCCATTTTTGAGTACGTATGAATATGTGAGTGAGAGCGAGAGTAGGTACATATGTGTGATTGTATGTGCGTATAGTGTTGAGTGTGTATTTCTGTGTGTGTGTAGGTGTGTGAGCCTATTTTTGAGTGTGTGTTTGTGACTTACTGTGTAAGTGTGTATGTTGGTGTGTGAGTGCTTGTGTCCAAGGGTGTATGTATATGACTGTTTTTGTGTAAGGGTTTTTGTGTGTGCTGGTGTGTGATGTGTACAATACTGTGTTTTGCGTTATGTGTCTGTGTGTTGTGTTTGTGTTTGTACTCGTGCATTTGTGTGTACGTGTAGGTTCATATGTGTGTGAGGGTGAATGTGTGTGTGCTTTTGAGTGTGTGTATGGGTGTGTGCAGGTGTGTTGGAATCTGTGTATGTGTGTGATTATGTTTGTATGTGCATAGGCTTGTGAGTGCGTATTTGTGTGTGTAGGTGTTTGAGATTATTTTTGAGTGTGAGTGAGTATAAATGTGTGAGTGACTGAAAGGGGGTACATATGTGATATGGCATGTACATATGTTTGTGAGGTGAGTGTGTGACTTCTGTGTTTATAAGTGTGTAAAGTGTGTGTGACTGTTGGCATCGGTGCATGTGTGTTTGTGTTTTCATGTGTATATGCCTGGGAGTGTATATTCTTGTGTGTGTATAGGTGTGAGTCTATCTTTGAGTGAGTGAGTATGACTGTGTGAGTCAGAGTTAGAGTGGGTAAATTGTGTGATTGTATGTGTGTATATTTGTGAGTGTGTATTTCTGTGTGTGTGTAGGTGTGTGAGTCTACTTTTGAGTGCGAGTGAGTACGAAGGTGTGAGTGAGTGACAGGTGTGCATAATGTGTGATTGTATGTGCGTATATATGTGAGTGTGTATTTCTGTACGTGTGTAATGTGTGACTGTGTGTTGGCATGTGTGCTTGTGTTTTGACGTGTATATGCTTGTGAGTGTGCCTTTTTGTGTGTGTATAGGTGTGAGTCAATTTTTAAGTAAGTGCGTATGACTGTGTGAGTGAGAGTGAGAGTGGGTACCTATGTGTGATTGTATGTGTGTATACTTGTGAGTGCATATTTCTGCGTGTGTGAGTGTGTAAGTGTGGGTGTTTGTATCTGAGTTTGAGGGAATGTGAGAGAGTGTGTCTGTGTTTGTGTGTGTACGTTTGATAGCATGTGTCGGTGAGTGTGTGTCAGTGACAGTCTGCGTGAGAGTTTTATTCGTGGGAGTTGGCTTCTGTGTTTCAGTACGTATTTCAATGTGTGTGAGTTATGTGTGGGTGTGTGTGACTGATGGGTCTTAGTGGGTTGGCTTATGGGTCAGAGTATGAATTCAAGGGTGTGTGTGTGTTTGTGTGTGTGAGTGTGAAAGCATGTGAATGCGTTTGGTGTGAGGGTGGGTGTGTGAGTGTTGGTGTTCATGGGTTTGTATGGGTGTGCATGAGTGTGTGTTGTCATCTGTGCATGTGGGCATTTGTGTTTGTAGGTGTATATGCTTGTGAGTGGGTATTTGTGTGTGGGTAGGTGTTTGAATCTCTTTTTGAGTGTGAGTGAGTATAAATGTTTGAGTGACGGAAAGGGGGTACATATGTGATATTGTATGTACCTGTTTGTGAGTGTGTATTTTTGTGTGTGTAGAGGTGTGAGTCTATTTTTGAGTAAGGGGGTATGAGTGTGTGAGTCGGAGTAAGAGTGGGGACATAGGTGTGACTGTATGTGCGTATATTTGTGAGTATGTATTTCTGTGTGTGGGTGTGGGTGTGTGAGTCTGTTTTTGAGTGTGAGTGAGTATGAATGTGTGAGTGAATGACGGGGTGCATATGTGTGATTGTATGGGCACATGTTTGTGAGTCTGTATTTCTGTGTGTGTGGGTGTGTAAGAGGGTGTATAAATGTGTGTTTCAGTGAATGCGAGAGAGCGTATTCCCGTGTGTGTTTGTGTTTCTGTGTGTGTGTGATTGCATGTGGTGTTGAGTGTGTGAGTGTGAGTGACAGAGTCAATGTGAGAATTTTGTTTTTGTGAGTTGGCTTGTGTGTCTGTGTGTGTTTGAATGTGTATGTGAGGGGTGAGTGTGTGTATTTGTGTGATGTGTCTTAGTGGGTTGGCATGTGTGTCTGAGTATGGATTCAAATGCTTTGGAGGGTGTTTGTGTGTGAGTGCGAGACAGAGTAAATGTGTAAACGTGTAGGTGTATGAGCGTGTGAGTTTTGAATGTGTGTGTAAGTGACTGTGCGGGAGTGTAAATGTGAGTGTGCGAGCGTCTGGAATTTTTTTCTCTGTAGGTGTGCATGTGATTGCAAGGGAGTCATGTGTGGGTGAGTGTGAGTGTGAGTTTTGGGGTGTTGGTGGGTGGATGTGAGTGAATGTGTGACTGCATCTGTGTGTACATGTGTATTTGAACATGAATTTCTTTGTTCATGGGTGCGAGAGTTAGTGTGAATGAGTTAGTGTGTGACATTGTGTTTTGGTGTGGGGAGGTGTGTGAGAATGTGCAGGCGTTTGCAAGTGAGTGTGTCAGTGAGTTTGGGATTGAGTGGGCGTTGGTGCTTGGGTGCGGGAGTGTGAATGATTGTGTGAGGTTGGTTCTTGTGTGCGTTGGTGTGAGTGTGTGCGTGTGTGTGTGTATGTGTGTGAGTGCATGCAGTGGGAGATATGTGGGTGAGTATGAGAGTCAGTGAATGAGTGCATTTGTATGTTACTGTGTTGGCTTGGGTGTATTCACATGTCTGCGTATGCACGTGTGTTTTTTAAGTGTGATTGTGTTTTTCTGTGAGTGTGTGAATGTGAGGGTAGGGGTGTGTGTGTTGTCTCCTGTGTGTGTTCACATGTGTGTTAGTGTTTGTTTATATCTGTGTGTGTTTCTGTGTTTGTACGTGTCTGATTACATTTGAGTGTGAATTTGTAAATATGTGCATGAATGAGCGTGTGCATCTATGTTTGTGATTGTGGACGTTTGGGTGTGTGTACGTGTACATATCTGAGTGTGTATGGCAGTGAGTGTTTGTGAATGAGTCAGTGTGTGTGTGTATGGGTGTGTACGTGTGTGTGTGTGAGATGGGAACGGGTGTGCGTTTGTGATGTGTGTCAGTGTGTTGCCTCGGGTTTGAGTATCGATTCAATATTGTGGGTGAGTTTGTGCTTGAGTGTGTGTGTGAGAGAGTGTGAATGTCTGCATGTGTATGTTCATATGTGTGTAAGTGTGTGTGAGGGTGAGTGTGTGACTTGTGTGGTTATAAGTGTGTAAGGGTGTGTGTGACTGTGGGTTGGCATCTGTGTATGTGTGTTTGTGTTTTCATGTGTATATGCTTGTGAGTGTGTAATTTTGTGTGTGTATAGGTGCGAGTCCATTTTTGAGTACGTATGAATATGTGAGTGAGAGCGAGAGTAGGTACATATGTGTGATTGTATGTGCGTATAGTGTTGAGTGTGTATTTCTGTGTGTGTGTAGGTGTGTGAGCCTATTTTTGAGTGTGTGTTTGTGACTTACTGTGTAAGTGTGTATGTTGGTGTGTGAGTGCTTGTGTCCAAGGGTGTATGTATATGAATGTTTTTGTGTAAGGGTTTTTGTGTGTACTGGTGTGTGATGTGTACAATACTGTGTCTTGCGTTATGTGTCTGTGTGTTGTGTTTGTGTTTGTACTCGTGCATTTGTGTGTACGTGTAGGTTCATATGTGTGTGAGGGTGAATGTGTGTGTGCTTTTGAGTGTGTGTATGGGTGTGTGCAGGTGTGTTGGCATCTGTGTATGTGTGTGATTCTGTTTGTATGTGCATAGGCTTGTGAGTGCGTATTTGTGTGTGTAGGTGTTTGAGATTATTTTTGAGTGTGAGTGAGTATAAATGTGTGAGTGACTGAAAGGGGGTACATATGTGATATGGCATGTACATATGTTTGTGAGGTGAGTGTGTGACTTCTGTGTTTATAAGTGTGTAAAGTGTGTGTGACTGTTGGCATCGGTGCATGTGTGTTTGTGTTTTCATGTGTATATGCCTGGGAGTGTATATTCTTGTGTGTGTATAGGTGTGAGTCTATCTTTGAGTGAGTGAGTATGACTGTGTGAGTCAGAGTTAGAGTGGGTAAATTGTGTGATTGTATGTGTGTATATTTGTGAGTGTGTATTTCTGTGTGTGTGTAGGTGTGTGAGTCTACTTTTGAGTGTGAGTGAGTACGAAGGTGTGAGTGAGTGACAGGTGTGCATAATGTGTGATTGTATGTGCGTATATATGTGAGTGTGTATTTCTGTACGTGTGTAATGTGTGACTGTGTGTTGGCATGTGTGCTTGTGTTTTTACGTGTATATGCTTGTGAGTGTGCCTTTTTGTGTGTGTATAGGTGTGAGTCAATTTTTAAGTAAGTGCGTATGACTGTGTGAGTGAGAGTGAGAGTGGGTACCTATGTGTGATTGTATGTGTGTATACTTGTGAGTGCATATTTCTGCGTGTGTGAGTGTGTAAGTGTGGGTGTTTGTATCTGAGTTTGAGGGAATGTGAGAGAGTGTGTCTGTGTTTGTGTGTGTACGTTTGATAGCATGTGTCGGTGAGTGTGTGTCAGTGACAGTCTGCGTGAGAGTTTTATTCGTGGGAGTTGGCTTCTGTGTTTCAGTACGTATTTCAATGTGTGTGAGTTATGTGTGGGTGTGTGTGACTGATGGGTCTTAGTGGGTTGGCTTATGGGTCAGAGTATGAATTCAAGGGTGTGTGTGTGTGAGTGTGAAAGCATGTGAATGCGTTTGGTGTGAGGGTGGGTGTGTGAGTGTTGGTGTTCATGGGTTTGTATGGGTGTGCATGAGTGTGTGTTGTCATCTGTGCATGTGGGCATTTGTGTTTGTAGGTGTATATGCTTGTGAGTGGGTATTTGTGTGTGGGTAGGTGTTTGAATCTCTTTTTGAGTGTGAGTGAGTATAAATGTTTGAGTGACGGAAAGGGGGTACATATGTGATATTGTATGTACCTGTTTGTGAGTGTGTATTTTTGTGTGTGTAGAGGTGTGAGTCTATTTTTGAGTAAGGGGGTATGAGTGTGTGAGTCGGAGTAAGAGTGGGGACATAGGTGTGACTGTATGTGCGTATATTTGTGAGTATGTATTTCTGTGTGTGTGTGTGGGTGTGTGAGTCTGTTTTTGAGTGTGAGTGAGTATGAATGTGTGAGTGAATGACGGGGTGCATAGGTGTGATTGTATGGGCACATGTTTGTGAGTCCGTATTTCTGTGTGTGTGGGTGTGTAAGAGGGTGTATAAATGTGTGTTTCAGTGAATGCGAGAGAGCGTATTCCCGTGTGTGTTTGTGTTTCTGTGTGTGTGTGATTGCATGTGGTGTTGAGTGTGTGAGTGTGAGTGACAGAGTCAATGTGAGAATTTTGTTTTTGTGAGTTGGCTTGTGTGTCTGTGTGTGTTTGAATGTGTATGTGAGGGGTGAGTGTGTGTATTTGTGTGATGTGTCTTAGTGGGTTGGCATGTGTGTCTGAGTATGGATTCAAATGCTTTGGAGGGTGTTTGTGTGTGAGTGCGAGACAGAGTAAATGTGTAAACGTGTAGGTGTATGAGCGTGTGAGTTTTGAATGTGTGTGTAAGTGACTGTGCGGGAGTGTAAATGTGAGTGTGTGAGCGTCTGGAATTTTTTCTCTGTAGGTGTGCATGTGATTGCAAGGGAGTCATGTGTGGGTGAGTGTGAGTTTTGGGGTGTTGGTGGGTGGATGTGAGTGAATGTGTGACTGCATCTGTGTGTACATGTGTATTTGAACATGAATTTCTTTGTTCATGGGTGCGAGAGTTAGTGTGAATGAGTTAGTGTGTGACATTGTGTTTTGGTGTGGGGAGGTGTGTGAGAATGTGCAGGCGTTTGCAAGTGAGTGTGTCAGTGAGTTTGGGATTGAGTGTGCATTGGTGCTTGGGTGCGGGAGTGTGAATGATTGTGTGAGGTTGGTTATTGTGTGCATTGGTGTGAGTGTGTGCGTGTGTGTGTATGTGTGTGAGTGCATGCAGTGGGAGATATGTGGGTGAGTATGAGAGTCAGTGAATGAGTGCATTTGTATGTTACTGTGTTGGCTTGGGTGTATTCACATGTCTGCGTATGCACGTGTGTTTTTTAAGTGTGATTGTGTTTTTCTGTGAGTGTGTGAATGTGAGGGTAGGGGTGTGTGTGTTGTCTCCTGTGTGTGTTCGCATGTGTGTTAGTGTTTGTTTATATCTGTGTGTGTTTCTGTGTTTGTACGTGTCTGATTACATTTGAGTGTGAATTTGTAAATATGTGCCTGAATGAGCGTGTGCATCTATGTTTGTGATTGTGGACGTTTGGGTGTGTGTACGTGTACATATCTGAGTGTGTATGGCTGTGAGTGTTTGTGAATGAGTCAGTGTGTGTGTGTATGGGTGTGTACGTGTGTGTGTGTGAGATGGGAACGGGTGTGCGTTTGTGATGTGTGTCAGTGTGTTGCCTCGGGTTTGAGTATCGATTCAATATTGTGGGTGAGTTTGTGGGTGAGTGTGTGTGTGAGAGAGTGTGAATGTCTGCATGTGTATGTTCATGTGTGTAAGTGTGTGTGAGGGTGAGTGTGTGACTTGTGTGGTTATAAGTGTGTAAGGGTGTGTGTGACTGTGTGTTGGCATCTGTGTATGTGTGTTTGTGTTTTCATGTGTATATGCTTGTGAGTGTGTAATTTTGTGTGTGTATAGGTGCGAGTCCATTTTTGAGTACGTATGAATATGTGAGTGAGAGCGAGAGTAGGTACATATGTGTGATTGTATGTGCGTATAGTGTTGAGTGTGTATTTCTGTGTGTGTGTAGGTGTGTGAGCCTATTTTTGAGTGTGAGTGTTTGTGACTTACTGTGTAAGTGTGTATGTTGGTGTGTGAGTGCTTGTGTCCAAGGGTGTATGTATATGAATGTTTTTGTGTAAGGGTTTTTGTGTGGGCTGGTGTGTGATGTGTACAATATTGTGTTTTGCGTTATGTGTCTGTGTGTTGTGTTTGTGTTTGTACTCGTGCATTTGTGTGTACGTGTAGGTTCATATGTGTGTGAGGGTGAATGTGTGTGTGCTTTTGAGTGTGTGTATGGGTGTGTGCAGCTGTGTTGGCATCTGTGTATGTGTGTGTTTACGTTTGTATGTTGTGCATAGGCTTGTGAGTGCGTATTTGTGTGTGTAGGTGTTTGAGATTATTTTTGAGTGTGAGTGAGTATAAATGTGTGAGTGACTGAAAGGGGGTACATATGTGATATGGCATGTACATATGTTTGTGAGGTGAGTGTGTGACTTCTGTGTTTATAAGTGTGTAAAGGTGTGTGTGACTGTGGGCATCGGTGCATGTGTGTTTGTGTTTTCATGTGTATATGCCTGGGAGTGTATATTCTTGTGTGTGTGTATAGGTGTGAGTCTATCTTTGAGTGAGTATGACTGTGTGAGTCAGAGTTAGAGTGGGTAAATTGAGTGATTGTATGTGTGTATATTTGTGAGTGTGTATTTCTGTGTGTGTGTAGGTGTGTGAGTCTACTTTTGAGTGCGAGTGAGTACGAAGGTGTGAGTGAGTGACAGGTGTGCATAATGTGTGATTGTATGTGCGTATATATGTGAGTGTGTATTTCTGTACGTGTGTAATGTGTGACTGTGTGTTGGCATGTGTGCTTGTGTTTTTACGTGTATATGCTTGTGAGTGTGCCTTTTTGTGTGTGTATAGGTGTGAGTCAATTTTTAAGTAAGTGCGTATGACTGTGTGAGTGAGAGTGAGAGTGGGTACCTATGTGTGATTGTATGTGTGTATACTTGTGAGTGCATATTTCTGCGTGTGTGAGTGTGTAAGTGTGGGTGTTTGTATCTGAGTTTGAGGGAATGTGAGAGAGTGTGTCTGTGTTTGTGTGTGTACGTTTGATAGCATGTGTCGGTGAGTGTGTGTCAGTGACAGTCTGCGTGAGAGTTTTATTCGTGGGAGTTGGCTTCTGTGTTTCAGTACGTATTTCAATGTGTGTGAGTTATGTGTGGGTGTGTGTGACGGGTCTTAGTGGGTTGGCTTATGGGTCAGAGTATGAATTCAAGGGTGTGTGTGTGTTTGTGTGTGTGAGTGTGAAAGCATGTGAATGCGTTTGGTGTGAGGGTGGGTGTGTGAGTGTTGGTGTTCATGGGTTTGTATGGGTGTGCATGAGTGTGTGTTGTCATCTGTGCATGTGGGCATTTGTGTTTGTAGGTGTATATGCTTGTGAGTGGGTATTTGTGTGTGGGTAGGTGTTTGAATCTCTTTTTGAGTGTGAGTGAGTATAAATGTTTGAGTGACGGAAAGGGGGTACATATGTGATATTGTATGTACCTGTTTGTGAGTGTGTATTTTTGTGTGTGTAGAGGTGTGAGTCTATTTTTGAGTAAGGGGGTATGAGTGTGTGAGTCGGAGTAAGAGTGGGGACATAGGTGTGACTGTATGTGCGTATATTTGTGAGTATGTATTTCTGTGTGTGGGTGTGGGTGTGTGAGTCTGTTTTTGAGTGTGAGTGAGTATGAATGTGTGAGTGAATGACGGGGTGCATATGTGTGATTGTATGGGCACATGTTTGTGAGTCCGTATTTCTGTGTGTGTGGGTGTGTAAGAGGGTGTATAAATGTGTGTTTCAGTGAATGCGAGAGAGCGTATTCCCGTGTGTGTTTGTGTTTCTGTGTGTGTGTGATTGCATGTGGTGTTGAGTGTGTGAGTGTGAGTGACAGAGTCAATGTGAGAATTTTGTTTTTGTGAGTTGGCTTGTGTGTCTGTGTGTGTTTGAATGTGTATGTGAGGGGTGAGTGTGTGTATTTGTGTGATGTGTCTTAGTGGGTTGGCATGTGTGTCTGAGTATGGATTCAAATGCTTTGGAGGGTGTTTGTGTGTGAGTGCGAGACAGAGTAAATGTGTAAACGTGTAGGTGTATGAGCGTGTGAGTTTTGAATGTGTGTGTAAGTGACTGTGCGGGAGTGTAAATGTGAGTGTGCGAGCGTCTGGAATTTTTTCTCTGTAGGTGTGCATGTGATTGCAAGGGAGTCTTGTGTGGGTGAGTGTGAGTTTTGGGGTGTTGGTGGGTGTATGTGAGTGAATGTGTGACTGCATCTGTGTGTACATGTGTATTTGAACATGAATTTCTTTGTTCATGGGTGCGAGAGTTAGTGTGAATGAGTTAGTGTGTGACATTGTGTTTTGGTGTGGGGAGGTGTGTGAGAATGTGCAGGCGTTTGCAAGTGAGTGTGTCAGTGAGTTTGGGATTGAGTGGGCGTTGGTGCTTGGGTGCGGGAGTGTGAATGATTGTGTGAGGTTGGTTCTTGTGTGCGTTGGTGTGAGTGTGTGCGTGTGTGTGTGTATGTGTGTGAGTGCATGCAGTGGGAGATATGTGGGTGAGTATGAGAGTCAGTGAATGAGTGCATTTGTATGTTACTGTGTTGGCTTGGGTGTATTCACATGTCTGCGTATGCACGTGTGTTTTTTAAGTGTGATTGTGTTTTTCTGTGAGTGTGTGAATGTGAGGGTAGGGGTGTGTGTGTTGTCTCCTGTGTGTGTTCGCATGTGTGTTAGTGTTTGTTTATATCTGTGTGTGTTTCTGTGTTTGTACGTGTCTGATTACATTTGAGTGTGAATTTGTAAATATGTGCCTGAATGAGCGTGTGCATCTATGTTTGTGATTGTGGACGTTTGGGTGTGTGTACGTGTACATATCTGAGTGTGTATGGCTGTGAGTGTTTGTGAATGAGTCAGTGTGTGTGTGTATGGGTGTGTACGTGTGTGTGTGTGAGATGGGAACGGGTGTGCGTTTGTGATGTGTGTCAGTGTGTTGCCTCGGGTTTGAGTATCGATTCAATATTGTGGGTGAGTTTGTGGGTGAGTGTGTGTGTGAGAGAGTGTGAATGTCTGCATGTGTATGTTCATGTGTGTAAGTGTGTGTGAGGGTGAGTGTGTGACTTGTGTGGTTATAAGTGTGTAAGGGTGTGTGTGACTGTGTGTTGGCATCTGTGTATGTGTGTTTGTGTTTTCATGTGTATATGCTTGTGAGTGTGTAATTTTGTGTGTGTATAGGTGCGAGTCCATTTTTGAGTACGTATGAATATGTGAGTGAGAGCGAGAGTAGGTACATATGTGTGATTGTATGTGCGTATAGTGTTGAGTGTGTATTTCTGTGTGTGTGTAGGTGTGTGAGCCTATTTTTGAGTGTGAGTGTTTGTGACTTACTGTGTAAGTGTGTATGTTGGTGTGTGAGTGCTTGTGTCCAAGGGTGTATGTATATGAATGTTTTTGTGTAAGGGTTTTTGTGTGGGCTGGTGTGTGATGTGTACAATATTGTGTTTTGCGTTATGTGTCTGTGTGTTGTGTTTGTGTTTGTACTCGTGCATTTGTGTGTACGTGTAGGTTCATATGTGTGTGAGGGTGAATGTGTGTGTGCTTTTGAGTGTGTGTATGGGTGTGTGCAGCTGTGTTGGCATCTGTGTATGTGTGTGTTTACGTTTGTATGTTGTGCATAGGCTTGTGAGTGCGTATTTGTGTGTGTAGGTGTTTGAGATTATTTTTGAGTGTGAGTGAGTATAAATGTGTGAGTGACTGAAAGGGGGTACATATGTGATATGGCATGTACATATGTTTGTGAGGTGAGTGTGTGACTTCTGTGTTTATAAGTGTGTAAAGGTGTGTGTGACTGTGGGCATCGGTGCATGTGTGTTTGTGTTTTCATGTGTATATGCCTGGGAGTGTATATTCTTGTGTGTGTGTATAGGTGTGAGTCTATCTTTGAGTGAGTATGACTGTGTGAGTCAGAGTTAGAGTGGGTAAATTGAGTGATTGTATGTGTGTATATTTGTGAGTGTGTATTTCTGTGTGTGTGTAGGTGTGTGAGTCTACTTTTGAGTGCGAGTGAGTACGAAGGTGTGAGTGAGTGACAGGTGTGCATAATGTGTGATTGTATGTGCGTATATATGTGAGTGTGTATTTCTGTACGTGTGTAATGTGTGACTGTGTGTTGGCATGTGTGCTTGTGTTTTTACGTGTATATGCTTGTGAGTGTGCCTTTTTGTGTGTGTATAGGTGTGAGTCAATTTTTAAGTAAGTGCGTATGACTGTGTGAGTGAGAGTGAGAGTGGGTACCTATGTGTGATTGTATGTGTGTATACTTGTGAGTGCATATTTCTGCGTGTGTGAGTGTGTAAGTGTGGGTGTTTGTATCTGAGTTTGAGGGAATGTGAGAGAGTGTGTCTGTGTTTGTGTGTGTACGTTTGATAGCATGTGTCGGTGAGTGTGTGTCAGTGACAGTCTGCGTGAGAGTTTTATTCGTGGGAGTTGGCTTCTGTGTTTCAGTACGTATTTCAATGTGTGTGAGTTATGTGTGGGTGTGTGTGACGGGTCTTAGTGGGTTGGCTTATGGGTCAGAGTATGAATTCAAGGGTGTGTGTGTGTTTGTGTGTGTGAGTGTGAAAGCATGTGAATGCGTTTGGTGTGAGGGTGGGTGTGTGAGTGTTGGTGTTCATGGGTTTGTATGGGTGTGCATGAGTGTGTGTTGTCATCTGTGCATGTGGGCATTTGTGTTTGTAGGTGTATATGCTTGTGAGTGGGTATTTGTGTGTGGGTAGGTGTTTGAATCTCTTTTTGAGTGTGAGTGAGTATAAATGTTTGAGTGACGGAAAGGGGGTACATATGTGATATTGTATGTACCTGTTTGTGAGTGTGTATTTTTGTGTGTGTAGAGGTGTGAGTCTATTTTTGAGTAAGGGGGTATGAGTGTGTGAGTCGGAGTAAGAGTGGGGACATAGGTGTGACTGTATGTGCGTATATTTGTGAGTATGTATTTCTGTGTGTGGGTGTGGGTGTGTGAGTCTGTTTTTGAGTGTGAGTGAGTATGAATGTATGAGTGAATGACGGGGTGCATAGGTGTGATTGTATGGGCACATGTTTGTGAGTCCGTATTTCTGTGTGTGTGGGTGTGTAAGAGGGTGTATAAATGTGTGTTTCAGTGAATGCGAGAGAGCGTATTCCCGTGTGTGTTTGTGTTTCTGTGTGTGTGTGATTGCATGTGGTGTTGAGTGTGTGAGTGTGAGTGACAGAGTCAATGTGAGAATTTTGTTTTTGTGAGTTGGCTTGTGTGTCTGTGTGTGTTTGAATGTGTATGTGAGGGGTGAGTGTGTGTATTTGTGTGATGTGTCTTAGTGGGTTGGCATGTGTGTCTGAGTATGGATTCAAATGCTTTGGAGGGTGTTTGTGTGTGAGTGCGAGACAGAGTAAATGTGTAAACGTGTAGGTGTATGAGCGTGTGAGTTTTGAATGTGTGTGTAAGTGACTGTGCGGGAGTGTAAATGTGAGTGTGCGAGCGTCTGGAATTTTTTCTCTGTAGGTGTGCATGTGATTGCAAGGGAGTCTTGTGTGGGTGAGTGTGAGTTTTGGGGTGTTGGTGGGTGTATGTGAGTGAATGTGTGACTGCATCTGTGTGTACATGTGTATTTGAACATGAATTTCTTTGTTCATGGGTGCGAGAGTTAGTGTGAATGAGTTAGTGTGTGACATTGTGTTTTGGTGTGGGGAGGTGTGTGAGAATGTGCAGGCGTTTGCAAGTGAGTGTGTCAGTGAGTTTGGGATTGAGTGTGCATTGGTACTTGGGTGCGGGAGTGTGAATGATTGTGTGAGGTTGGTTATTGTGTGCATTGGTGTGAGTGTGTGCGTGTGTGTGTATGTGTGTGAGTGCATGCAGTGGGAGATATGTGGGTGAGTATGAGAGTCAGTGAATGAGTGCATTTGTATGTTACTGTGTTGGCTTGGGTGTATTCACATGTCTGCGTATGCACGTGTGTTTTTTAAGTGTGATTGTGTTTTTCTGTGAGTGTGTGAATGTGAGGGTAGGGGTGTGTGTGTTGTCTCCTGTGTGTGTTCGCATGTGTGTTAGTGTTTGTTTATATCTGTGTGTGTTTCTGTGTTTGTACGTGTCTGATTACATTTGAGTGTGAATTTGTAAATATGTGCCTGAATGAGCGTGTGCATCTATGTTTGTGATTGTGGACGTTTGGGTGTGTGTATGTGTACATATCTGAGTGTGTATGGCTGTGAGTGTTTGTGAATGAGTCAGTGTGTGTGTGTATGGGTGTGTACGTGTGTGTGTGTGAGATGGGAACGGGTGTGCGTTTGTGATGTGTGTCAGTGTGTTGCCTCGGGTTTGAGTATCGATTCAATATTGTGGGTGAGTTTGTGGGTGAGTGTGTGTGTGAGAGAGTGTGAATGTCTGCATGTGTATGTTCATGTGTGTAAGTGTGTGTGAGGGTGAGTGTGTGACTTGTGTGGTTATAAGTGTGTAAGGGTGTGTGTGACTGTGTGTTGGCATCTGTGTATGTGTGTTTGTGTTTTCATGTGTATATGCTTGTGAGTGTGTAATTTTGTGTGTGTATAGGTGCGAGTCCATTTTTGAGTACGTATGAATATGTGAGTGAGAGCGAGAGTAGGTACATATGTGTGATTGTATGTGCGTATAGTGTTGAGTGTGTATTTCTGTGTGTGTGTAGGTGTGTGAGCCTATTTTTGAGTGTGTGTTTGTGACTTACTGTGTAAGTGTGTATGTTGGTGTGTGAGTGCTTGTGTCCAAGGGTGTATGTATATGACTGTTTTTGTGTAAGGGTTTTTGTGTGTGCTGGTGTGTGATGTGTACAATACTGTGTTTTGCGTTATGTGTCTGTGTGTTGTGTTTGTGTTTGTACTCGTGCATTTGTGTGTACGTGTAGGTTCATATGTGTGTGAGGGTGAATGTGTGTGTGCTTTTGAGTGTGTGTATGGGTGTGTGCAGGTGTGTTGGCATCTGTGTATGTGTGTGATTATGTTTGTATGTGCATAGGCTTGTGAGTGCGTATTTGTGTGTGTAGGTGTTTGAGATTATTTTTGAGTGTGAGTGAGTATAAATGTGTGAGTGACTGAAAGGGGGTACATATGTGATATGGCATGTACATATGTTTGTGAGGTGAGTGTGTGACTTCTGTGTTTATAAGTGTGTAAAGTGTGTGTGACTGTTGGCATCGGTGCATGTGTGTTTGTGTTTTCATGTGTATATGCCTGGGAGTGTATATTCTTGTGTGTGTATAGGTGTGAGTCTATCTTTGAGTGAGTGAGTATGACTGTGTGAGTCAGAGTTAGAGTGGGTAAATTGTGTGATTGTATGTGTGTATATTTGTGAGTGTGTATTTCTGTGTGTGTGTAGGTGTGTGAGTCTACTTTTGAGTGCGAGTGAGTACGAAGGTGTGAGTGAGTGACAGGTGTGCATAATGTGTGATTGTATGTGCGTATATATGTGAGTGTGTATTTCTGTACGTGTGTAATGTGTGACTGTGTGTTGGCATGTGTGCTTGTGTTTTGACGTGTATATGCTTGTGAGTGTGCCTTTTTGTGTGTGTATAGGTGTGAGTCAATTTTTAAGTAAGTGCGTATGACTGTGTGAGTGAGAGTGAGAGTGGGTACCTATGTGTGATTGTATGTGTGTATACTTGTGAGTGCATATTTCTGCGTGTGTGAGTGTGTAAGTGTGGGTGTTTGTATCTGAGTTTGAGGGAATGTGAGAGAGTGTGTCTGTGTTTGTGTGTGTACGTTTGATAGCATGTGTCGGTGAGTGTGTGTCAGTGACAGTCTGCGTGAGAGTTTTATTCGTGGGAGTTGGCTTCTGTGTTTCAGTACGTATTTCAATGTGTGTGAGTTATGTGTGGGTGTGTGTGACTGATGGGTCTTAGTGGGTTGGCTTATGGGTCAGAGTATGAATTCAAGGGTGTGTGTGTGTTTGTGTGTGTGAGTGTGAAAGCATGTGAATGCGTTTGGTGTGAGGGTGGGTGTGTGAGTGTTGGTGTTCATGGGTTTGTATGGGTGTGCATGAGTGTGTGTTGTCATCTGTGCATGTGGGCATTTGTGTTTGTAGGTGTATATGCTTGTGAGTGGGTATTTGTGTGTGGGTAGGTGTTTGAATCTCTTTTTGAGTGTGAGTGAGTATAAATGTTTGAGTGACGGAAAGGGGGTACATATGTGATATTGTATGTACCTGTTTGTGAGTGTGTATTTTTGTGTGTGTAGAGGTGTGAGTCTATTTTTGAGTAAGGGGGTATGAGTGTGTGAGTCGGAGTAAGAGTGGGGACATAGGTGTGACTGTATGTGCGTATATTTGTGAGTATGTATTTCTGTGTGTGGGTGTGGGTGTGTGAGTCTGTTTTTGAGTGTGAGTGAGTATGAATGTGTGAGTGAATGACGGGGTGCATATGTGTGATTGTATGGGCACATGTTTGTGAGTCTGTATTTCTGTGTGTGTGGGTGTGTAAGAGGGTGTATAAATGTGTGTTTCAGTGAATGCGAGAGAGCGTATTCCCGTGTGTGTTTGTGTTTCTGTGTGTGTGTGATTGCATGTGGTGTTGAGTGTGTGAGTGTGAGTGACAGAGTCAATGTGAGAATTTTGTTTTTGTGAGTTGGCTTGTGTGTCTGTGTGTGTTTGAATGTGTATGTGAGGGGTGAGTGTGTGTATTTGTGTGATGTGTCTTAGTGGGTTGGCATGTGTGTCTGAGTATGGATTCAAATGCTTTGGAGGGTGTTTGTGTGTGAGTGCGAGACAGAGTAAATGTGTAAACGTGTAGGTGTATGAGCGTGTGAGTTTTGAATGTGTGTGTAAGTGACTGTGCGGGAGTGTAAATGTGAGTGTGCGAGCGTCTGGAATTTTTTTCTCTGTAGGTGTGCATGTGATTGCAAGGGAGTCATGTGTGGGTGAGTGTGAGTGTGAGTTTTGGGGTGTTGGTGGGTGGATGTGAGTGAATGTGTGACTGCATCTGTGTGTACATGTGTATTTGAACATGAATTTCTTTGTTCATGGGTGCGAGAGTTAGTGTGAATGAGTTAGTGTGTGACATTGTGTTTTGGTGTGGGGAGGTGTGTGAGAATGTGCAGGCGTTTGCAAGTGAGTGTGTCAGTGAGTTTGGGATTGAGTGGGCGTTGGTGCTTGGGTGCGGGAGTGTGAATGATTGTGTGAGGTTGGTTCTTGTGTGCGTTGGTGTGAGTGTGTGCGTGTGTGTGTGTATGTGTGTGAGTGCATGCAGTGGGAGATATGTGGGTGAGTATGAGAGTCAGTGAATGAGTGCATTTGTATGTTACTGTGTTGGCTTGGGTGTATTCACATGTCTGCGTATGCACGTGTGTTTTTTAAGTGTGATTGTGTTTTTCTGTGAGTGTGTGAATGTGAGGGTAGGGGTGTGTGTGTTGTCTCCTGTGTGTGTTCACATGTGTGTTAGTGTTTGTTTATATCTGTGTGTGTTTCTGTGTTTGTACGTGTCTGATTACATTTGAGTGTGAATTTGTAAATATGTGCATGAATGAGCGTGTGCATCTATGTTTGTGATTGTGGACGTTTGGGTGTGTGTACGTGTACATATCTGAGTGTGTATGGCTGTGAGTGTTTGTGAATGAGTCAGTGTGTGTGTGTATGGGTGTGTACGTGTGTGTGTGTGAGATGGGAACGGGTGTGCGTTTGTGATGTGTGTCAGTGTGTTGCCTCGGGTTTGAGTATCGATTCAATATTGTGGGTGATTTTGTGGGTGAGTGTGTGTGTGAGAGAGTGTGAATGTCTGCATGTGTATGTTCATATGTGTGTAAGTGTGTGTGAGGGTGAGTGTGTGACTTGTGTGGTTATAAGTGTGTAAGGGTGTGTGTGACTGTGTGTTGGCATCTGTGTATGTGTGTTTGTGTTTTCATGTGTATATGCTTGTGAGTGTGTAATTTTGTGTGTGTATAGGTGCGAGTCCATTTTTGAGTACGTATGAATATGTGAGTGAGAGCGAGAGTAGGTACATATGTGTGATTGTATGTGCGTATAGTGTTGAGTGTGTATTTCTGTGTGTGTGTAGGTGTGTGAGCCTATTTTTGAGTGTGTGTTTGTGACTTACTGTGTAAGTGTGTATGTTGGTGTGTGAGTGCTTGTGTCCAAGGGTGTATGTATATGAATGTTTTTGTGTAAGGGTTTTTGTGTGTGCTGGTGTGTGATGTGTACAATACTGTGTTTTGCGTTATGTGTCTGTGTGTTGTGTTTGTGTTTGTACTCGTGCATTTGTGTGTACGTGTAGGTTCATATGTGTGTGAGGGTGAATGTGTGTGTGCTTTTGAGTGTGTGTATGGGTGTGTGCAGGTGTGTTGGAATCTGTGTATGTGTGTGATTATGTTTGTATGTGCATAGGCTTGTGAGTGCGTATTTGTGTGTGTAGGTGTTTGAGATTATTTTTGAGTGTGAGTGAGTATAAATGTGTGAGTGACTGAAAGGGGGTACATATGTGATATGGCATGTACATATGTTTGTGAGGTGAGTGTGTGACTTCTGTGTTTATAAGTGTGTAAAGTGTGTGTGACTGTTGGCATCGGTGCATGTGTGTTTGTGTTTTCATGTGTATATGCCTGGGAGTGTATATTCTTGTGTGTGTATAGGTGTGAGTCTATCTTTGAGTGAGTGAGTATGACTGTGTGAGTCAGAGTTAGAGTGGGTAAATTGTGTGATTGTATGTGTGTATATTTGTGAGTGTGTATTTCTGTGTGTGTGTAGGTGTGTGAGTCTACTTTTGAGTGCGAGTGAGTACGAAGGTGTGAGTGAGTGACAGGTGTGCATAATGTGTGATTGTATGTGCGTATATATGTGAGTGTGTATTTCCGTACGTGTGTAATGTGTGACTGTGTGTTGGCATGTGTGCTTGTGTTTTTACGTGTATATGCTTGTGAGTGTGCCTTTTTGTGTGTGTATAGGTGTGAGTCAATTTTTAAGTAAGTGCGTATGACTGTGTGAGTGAGAGTGAGAGTGGGTACCTATGTGTGATTGTATGTGTGTATACTTGTGAGTGCATATTTCTGCGTGTGTGAGTGTGTAAGTGTGGGTGTTTGTATCTGAGTTTGAGGGAATGTGAGAGAGTGTGTCTGTGTTTGTGTGTGTACGTTTGATAGCATGTGTCGGTGAGTGTGTGTCAGTGACAGTCTGCGTGAGAGTTTTATTCGTGGGAGTTGGCTTCTGTGTTTCAGTACGTATTTCAATGTGTGTGAGTTATGTGTGGGTGTGTGTGACTGATGGGTCTTAGTGGGTTGGCTTATGGGTCAGAGTATGAATTCAAGGGTGTGTGTGTGTTTGTGTGTGTGAGTGTGAAAGCATGTGAATGCGTTTGGTGTGAGGGTGGGTGTGTGAGTGTTGGTGTTCATGGGTTTGTATGGGTGTGCATGAGTGTGTGTTGTCATCTGTGCATGTGGGCATTTGTGTTTGTAGGTGTATATGCTTGTGAGTGGGTATTTGTGTGTGGGTAGGTGTTTGAATCTCTTTTTGAGTGTGAGTGAGTATAAATGTTTGAGTGACGGAAAGGGGGTACATATGTGATATTGTATGTACCTGTTTGTGAGTGTGTATTTTTGTGTGTGTAGAGGTGTGAGTCTATTTTTGAGTAAGGGGGTATGAGTGTGTGAGTCGGAGTAAGAGTGGGGACATAGGTGTGACTGTATGTGCGTATATTTGTGAGTATGTATTTCTGTGTGTGGGTGTGGGTGTGTGAGTCTGTTTTTGAGTGTGAGTGAGTATGAATGTGTGAGTGAATGACGGGGTGCATAGGTGTGATTGTATGGGCACATGTTTGTGAGTCCGTATTTCTGTGTGTGTGGGTGTGTAAGAGGGTGTATAAATGTGTGTTTCAGTGAATGCGAGAGAGCGTATTCCCGTGTGTGTTTGTGTTTCTGTGTGTGTGTGATTGCATGTGGTGTTGAGTGTGTGAGTGTGAGTGACAGAGTCAATGTGAGAATTTTGTTTTTGTGAGTTGGCTTGTGTGTCTGTGTGTGTTTGAATGTGTATGTGAGGGGTGAGTGTGTGTATTTGTGTGATGTGTCTTAGTGGGTTGGCATGTGTGTCTGAGTATGGATTCAAATGCTTTGGAGGGTGTTTGTGTGTGAGTGCGAGACAGAGTAAATGTGTAAACGTGTAGGTGTATGAGCGTGTGAGTTTTGAATGTGTGTGTAAGTGACTGTGCGGGAGTGTAAATGTGAGTGTGCGAGCGTCTGGAATTTTTTCTCTGTAGGTGTGCATGTGATTGCAAGGGAGTCTTGTGTGGGTGAGTGTGAGTTTTGGGGTGTTGGTGGGTGTATGTGAGTGAATGTGTGACTGCATCTGTGTGTACATGTGTATTTGAACATGAATTTCTTTGTTCATGGGTGCGAGAGTTAGTGTGAATGAGTTAGTGTGTGACATTGTGTTTTGGTGTGGGGAGGTGTGTGAGAATGTGCAGGCGTTTGCAAGTGAGTGTGTCAGTGAGTTTGGGATTGAGTGGGCGTTGGTGCTTGGGTGCGGGAGTGTGAATGATTGTGTGAGGTTGGTTCTTGTGTGCGTTGGTGTGAGTGTGTGCGTGTGTGTGTGTATGTGTGTGAGTGCATGCAGTGGGAGATATGTGGGTGAGTATGAGAGTCAGTGAATGAGTGCATTTGTATGTTACTGTGTTGGCTTGGGTGTATTCACATGTCTGCGTATGCACGTGTGTTTTTTAAGTGTGATTGTGTTTTTCTGTGAGTGTGTGAATGTGAGGGTAGGGGTGTGTGTGTTGTCTCCTGTGTGTGTTCACATGTGTGTTAGTGTTTGTTTATATCTGTGTGTGTTTCTGTGTTTGTACGTGTCTGATTACATTTGAGTGTGAATTTGTAAATATGTGCATGAATGAGCGTGTGCATCTATGTTTGTGATTGTGGACGTTTGGGTGTGTGTACGTGTACATATCTGAGTGTGTATGGCAGTGAGTGTTTGTGAATGAGTCAGTGTGTGTGTGTATGGGTGTGTACGTGTGTGTGTGTGAGATGGGAACGGGTGTGCGTTTGTGATGTGTGTCAGTGTGTTGCCTCGGGTTTGAGTATCGATTCAATATTGTGGGTGAGTTTGTGCTTGAGTGTGTGTGTGAGAGAGTGTGAATGTCTGCATGTGTATGTTCATATGTGTGTAAGTGTGTGTGAGGGTGAGTGTGTGACTTGTGTGGTTATAAGTGTGTAAGGGTGTGTGTGACTGTGGGTTGGCATCTGTGTATGTGTGTTTGTGTTTTCATGTGTATATGCTTGTGAGTGTGTAATTTTGTGTGTGTATAGGTGCGAGTCCATTTTTGAGTACGTATGAATATGTGAGTGAGAGCGAGAGTAGGTACATATGTGTGATTGTATGTGCGTATAGTGTTGAGTGTGTATTTCTGTGTGTGTGTAGGTGTGTGAGCCTATTTTTGAGTGTGTGTTTGTGACTTACTGTGTAAGTGTGTATGTTGGTGTGTGAGTGCTTGTGTCCAAGGGTGTATGTATATGAATGTTTTTGTGTAAGGGTTTTTGTGTGTACTGGTGTGTGATGTGTACAATACTGTGTCTTGCGTTATGTGTCTGTGTGTTGTGTTTGTGTTTGTACTCGTGCATTTGTGTGTACGTGTAGGTTCATATGTGTGTGAGGGTGAATGTGTGTGTGCTTTTGAGTGTGTGTATGGGTGTGTGCAGGTGTGTTGGCATCTGTGTATGTGTGTGATTATGTTTGTATGTGCATAGGCTTGTGAGTGCGTATTTGTGTGTGTAGGTGTTTGAGATTATTTTTGAGTGTGAGTGAGTATAAATGTGTGAGTGACTGAAAGGGGGTACATATGTGATATGGCATGTACATATGTTTGTGAGGTGAGTGTGTGACTTCTGTGTTTATAAGTGTGTAAAGTGTGTGTGACTGTTGGCATCGGTGCATGTGTGTTTGTGTTTTCATGTGTATATGCCTGGGAGTGTATATTCTTGTGTGTGTATAGGTGTGAGTCTATCTTTGAGTGAGTGAGTATGACTGTGTGAGTCAGAGTTAGAGTGGGTAAATTGTGTGATTGTATGTGTGTATATTTGTGAGTGTGTATTTCTGTGTGTGTGTAGGTGTGTGAGTCTACTTTTGAGTGCGAGTGAGTACGAAGGTGTGAGTGAGTGACAGGTGTGCATAATGTGTGATTGTATGTGCGTATATATGTGAGTGTGTATTTCCGTACGTGTGTAATGTGTGACTGTGTGTTGGCATGTGTGCTTGTGTTTTTACGTGTATATGCTTGTGAGTGTGCCTTTTTGTGTGTGTATAGGTGTGAGTCAATTTTTAAGTAAGTGCGTATGACTGTGTGAGTGAGAGTGAGAGTGGGTACCTATGTGTGATTGTATGTGTGTATACTTGTGAGTGCATATTTCTGCGTGTGTGAGTGTGTAAGTGTGGGTGTTTGTATCTGAGTTTGAGGGAATGTGAGAGAGTGTGTCTGTGTTTGTGTGTGTACGTTTGATAGCATGTGTCGGTGAGTGTGTGTCAGTGACAGTCTGCGTGAGAGTTTTATTCGTGGGAGTTGGCTTCTGTGTTTCAGTACGTATTTCAATGTGTGTGAGTTATGTGTGGGTGTGTGTGACTGATGGGTCTTAGTGGGTTGGCTTATGGGTCAGAGTATGAATTCAAGGGTGTGTGTGTGTTTGTGTGTGTGAGTGTGAAAGCATGTGAATGCGTTTGGTGTGAGGGTGGGTGTGTGAGTGTTGGTGTTCATGGGTTTGTATGGGTGTGCATGAGTGTGTGTTGTCATCTGTGCATGTGGGCATTTGTGTTTGTAGGTGTATATGCTTGTGAGTGGGTATTTGTGTGTGGGTAGGTGTTTGAATCTCTTTTTGAGTGTGAGTGAGTATAAATGTTTGAGTGACGGAAAGGGGGTACATATGTGATATTGTATGTACCTGTTTGTGAGTGTGTATTTTTGTGTGTGTAGAGGTGTGTGTCTATTTTTGAGTAAGGGGGTATGAGTGTGTGAGTCGGAGTAAGAGTGGGGACATAGGTGTGACTGTATGTGCGTATATTTGTGAGTATGTATTTCTGTGTGTGGGTGTGGGTGTGTGAGTCTGTTTTTGAGTGTGAGTGAGTATGAATGTGTGAGTGAATGACGGGGTGCATAGGTGTGATTGTATGGGCACATGTTTGTGAGTCCGTATTTCTGTGTGTGTGGGTGTGTAAGAGGGTGTATAAATGTGTGTTTCAGTGAATGCGAGAGAGCGTATTCCCGTGTGTGTTTGTGTTTCTGTGTGTGTGTGATTGCATGTGGTGTTGAGTGTGTGAGTGTGAGTGACAGAGTCAATGTGAGAATTTTGTTTTTGTGAGTTGGCTTGTGTGTCTGTGTGTGTTTGAATGTGTATGTGAGGGGTGAGTGTGTGTATTTGTGTGATGTGTCTTAGTGGGTTGGCATGTGTGTCTGAGTATGGATTCAAATGCTTTGGAGGGTGTTTGTGTGTGAGTGCGAGACAGAGTAAATGTGTAAACGTGTAGGTGTATGAGCGTGTGAGTTTTGAATGTGTGTGTAAGTGACTGTGCGGGAGTGTAAATGTGAGTGTGCGAGCGTCTGGAATTTTTTCTCTGTAGGTGTGCATGTGATTGCAAGGGAGTCTTGTGTGGGTGAGTGTGAGTTTTGGGGTGTTGGTGGGTGTATGTGAGTGAATGTGTGACTGCATCTGTGTGTACATGTGTATTTGAACATGAATTTCTTTGTTCATGGGTGCGAGAGTTAGTGTGAATGAGTTAGTGTGTGACATTGTGTTTTGGTGTGGGGAGGTGTGTGAGAATGTGCAGGCGTTTGCAAGTGAGTGTGTCAGTGAGTTTGGGATTGAGTGGGCGTTGGTGCTTGGGTGCGGGAGTGTGAATGATTGTGTGAGGTTGGTTCTTGTGTGCGTTGGTGTGAGTGTGTGCGTGTGTGTGTGTATGTGTGTGAGTGCATGCAGTGGGAGATATGTGGGTGAGTATGAGAGTCAGTGAATGAGTGCATTTGTATGTTACTGTGTTGGCTTGGGTGTATTCACATGTCTGCGTATGCACGTGTGTTTTTTAAGTGTGATTGTGTTTTTCTGTGAGTGTGTGAATGTGAGGGTAGGGGTGTGTGTGTTGTCTCCTGTGTGTGTTCACATGTGTGTTAGTGTTTGTTTATATCTGTGTGTGTTTCTGTGTTTGTACGTGTCTGATTACATTTGAGTGTGAATTTGTAAATATGTGCATGAATGAGCGTGTGCATCTATGTTTGTGATTGTGGACGTTTGGGTGTGTGTACGTGTACATATCTGAGTGTGTATGGCAGTGAGTGTTTGTGAATGAGTCAGTGTGTGTGTGTATGGGTGTGTACGTGTGTGTGTGTGAGATGGGAACGGGTGTGCGTTTGTGATGTGTGTCAGTGTGTTGCCTCGGGTTTGAGTATCGATTCAATATTGTGGGTGAGTTTGTGCTTGAGTGTGTGTGTGAGAGAGTGTGAATGTCTGCATGTGTATGTTCATATGTGTGTAAGTGTGTGTGAGGGTGAGTGTGTGACTTGTGTGGTTATAAGTGTGTAAGGGTGTGTGTGACTGTGGGTTGGCATCTGTGTATGTGTGTTTGTGTTTTCATGTGTATATGCTTGTGAGTGTGTAATTTTGTGTGTGTATAGGTGCGAGTCCATTTTTGAGTACGTATGAATATGTGAGTGAGAGCGAGAGTAGGTACATATGTGTGATTGTATGTGCGTATAGTGTTGAGTGTGTATTTCTGTGTGTGTGTAGGTGTGTGAGCCTATTTTTGAGTGTGTGTTTGTGACTTACTGTGTAAGTGTGTATGTTGGTGTGTGAGTGCTTGTGTCCAAGGGTGTATGTATATGAATGTTTTTGTGTAAGGGTTTTTGTGTGTACTGGTGTGTGATGTGTACAATACTGTGTCTTGCGTTATGTGTCTGTGTGTTGTGTTTGTGTTTGTACTCGTGCATTTGTGTGTACGTGTAGGTTCATATGTGTGTGAGGGTGAATGTGTGTGTGCTTTTGAGTGTGTGTATGGGTGTGTGCAGGTGTGTTGGCATCTGTGTATGTGTGTGATTATGTTTGTATGTGCATAGGCTTGTGAGTGCGTATTTGTGTGTGTAGGTGTTTGAGATTATTTTTGAGTGTGAGTGAGTATAAATGTGTGAGTGACTGAAAGGGGGTACATATGTGATATGGCATGTACATATGTTTGTGAGGTGAGTGTGTGACTTCTGTGTTTATAAGTGTGTAAAGTGTGTGTGACTGTTGGCATCGGTGCATGTGTGTTTGTGTTTTCATGTGTATATGCCTGGGAGTGTATATTCTTGTGTGTGTATAGGTGTGAGTCTATCTTTGAGTGAGTGAGTATGACTGTGTGAGTCAGAGTTAGAGTGGGTAAATTGTGTGATTGTATGTGTGTATATTTGTGAGTGTGTATTTCTGTGTGTGTGTAGGTGTGTGAGTCTACTTTTGAGTGTGAGTGAGTACGAAGGTGTGAGTGAGTGACAGGTGTGCATAATGTGTGATTGTATGTGCGTATATATGTGAGTGTGTATTTCTGTACGTGTGTAATGTGTGACTGTGTGTTGGCATGTGTGCTTGTGTTTTTACGTGTATATGCTTGTGAGTGTGCCTTTTTGTGTGTGTATAGGTGTGAGTCAATTTTTAAGTAAGTGCGTATGACTGTGTGAGTGAGAGTGAGAGTGGGTACCTATGTGTGATTGTATGTGTGTATACTTGTGAGTGCATATTTCTGCGTGTGTGAGTGTGTAAGTGTGGGTGTTTGTATCTGAGTTTGAGGGAATGTGAGAGAGTGTGTCTGTGTTTGTGTGTGTACGTTTGATAGCATGTGTCGGTGAGTGTGTGTCAGTGACAGTCTGCGTGAGAGTTTTATTCGTGGGAGTTGGCTTCTGTGTTTCAGTACGTATTTCAATGTGTGTGAGTTATGTGTGGGTGTGTGTGACTGATGGGTCTTAGTGGGTTGGCTTATGGGTCAGAGTATGAATTCAAGGGTGTGTGTGTGTGAGTGTGAAAGCATGTGAATGCGTTTGGTGTGAGGGTGGGTGTGTGAGTGTTGGTGTTCATGGGTTTGTATGGGTGTGCATGAGTGTGTGTTGTCATCTGTGCATGTGGGCATTTGTGTTTGTAGGTGTATATGCTTGTGAGTGGGTATTTGTGTGTGGGTAGGTGTTTGAATCTCTTTTTGAGTGTGAGTGAGTATAAATGTTTGAGTGACGGAAAGGGGGTACATATGTGATATTGTATGTACCTGTTTGTGAGTGTGTATTTTTGTGTGTGTAGAGGTGTGAGTCTATTTTTGAGTAAGGGGGTATGAGTGTGTGAGTCGGAGTAAGAGTGGGGACATAGGTGTGACTGTATGTGCGTATATTTGTGAGTATGTATTTCTGTGTGTGTGTGTGGGTGTGTGAGTCTGTTTTTGAGTGTGAGTGAGTATGAATGTGTGAGTGAATGACGGGGTGCATATGTGTGATTGTATGGGCACATGTTTGTGAGTCCGTATTTCTGTGTGTGTGGGTGTGTAAGAGGGTGTATAAATGTGTGTTTCAGTGAATGCGAGAGAGCGTATTCCCGTGTGTGTTTGTGTTTCTGTGTGTGTGTGATTGCATGTGGTGTTGAGTGTGTGAGTGTGAGTGACAGAGTCAATGTGAGAATTTTGTTTTTGTGAGTTGGCTTGTGTGTCTGTGTGTGTTTGAATGTGTATGTGAGGGGTGAGTGTGTGTATTTGTGTGATGTGTCTTAGTGGGTTGGCATGTGTGTCTGAGTATGGATTCAAATGCTTTGGAGGGTGTTTGTGTGTGAGTGCGAGACAGAGTAAATGTGTAAACGTGTAGGTGTATGAGCGTGTGAGTTTTGAATGTGTGTGTAAGTGACTGTGCGGGAGTGTAAATGTGAGTGTGTGAGCGTCTGGAATTTTTTCTCTGTAGGTGTGCATGTGATTGCAAGGGAGTCATGTGTGGGTGAGTGTGAGTTTTGGGGTGTTGGTGGGTGGATGTGAGTGAATGTGTGACTGCATCTGTGTGTACATGTGTATTTGAACATGAATTTCTTTGTTCATGGGTGCGAGAGTTAGTGTGAATGAGTTAGTGTGTGACATTGTGTTTTGGTGTGGGGAGGTGTGTGAGAATGTGCAGGCGTTTGCAAGTGAGTGTGTCAGTGAGTTTGGGATTGAGTGTGCATTGGTGCTTGGGTGCGGGAGTGTGAATGATTGTGTGAGGTTGGTTATTGTGTGCATTGGTGTGAGTGTGTGCGTGTGTGTGTATGTGTGTGAGTGCATGCAGTGGGAGATATGTGGGTGAGTATGAGAGTCAGTGAATGAGTGCATTTGTATGTTACTGTGTTGGCTTGGGTGTATTCACATGTCTGCGTATGCACGTGTGTTTTTTAAGTGTGATTGTGTTTTTCTGTGAGTGTGTGAATGTGAGGGTAGGGGTGTGTGTGTTGTCTCCTGTGTGTGTTCGCATGTGTGTTAGTGTTTGTTTATATCTGTGTGTGTTTCTGTGTTTGTACGTGTCTGATTACATTTGAGTGTGAATTTGTAAATATGTGCCTGAATGAGCGTGTGCATCTATGTTTGTGATTGTGGACGTTTGGGTGTGTGTACGTGTACATATCTGAGTGTGTATGGCTGTGAGTGTTTGTGAATGAGTCAGTGTGTGTGTGTATGGGTGTGTACGTGTGTGTGTGTGAGATGGGAACGGGTGTGCGTTTGTGATGTGTGTCAGTGTGTTGCCTCGGGTTTGAGTATCGATTCAATATTGTGGGTGAGTTTGTGGGTGAGTGTGTGTGTGAGAGAGTGTGAATGTCTGCATGTGTATGTTCATGTGTGTAAGTGTGTGTGAGGGTGAGTGTGTGACTTGTGTGGTTATAAGTGTGTAAGGGTGTGTGTGACTGTGTGTTGGCATCTGTGTATGTGTGTTTGTGTTTTCATGTGTATATGCTTGTGAGTGTGTAATTTTGTGTGTGTATAGGTGCGAGTCCATTTTTGAGTACGTATGAATATGTGAGTGAGAGCGAGAGTAGGTACATATGTGTGATTGTATGTGCGTATAGTGTTGAGTGTGTATTTCTGTGTGTGTGTAGGTGTGTGAGCCTATTTTTGAGTGTGAGTGTTTGTGACTTACTGTGTAAGTGTGTATGTTGGTGTGTGAGTGCTTGTGTCCAAGGGTGTATGTATATGAATGTTTTTGTGTAAGGGTTTTTGTGTGGGCTGGTGTGTGATGTGTACAATATTGTGTTTTGCGTTATGTGTCTGTGTGTTGTGTTTGTGTTTGTACTCGTGCATTTGTGTGTACGTGTAGGTTCATATGTGTGTGAGGGTGAATGTGTGTGTGCTTTTGAGTGTGTGTATGGGTGTGTGCAGCTGTGTTGGCATCTGTGTATGTGTGTGTTTACGTTTGTATGTTGTGCATAGGCTTGTGAGTGCGTATTTGTGTGTGTAGGTGTTTGAGATTATTTTTGAGTGTGAGTGAGTATAAATGTGTGAGTGACTGAAAGGGGGTACATATGTGATATGGCATGTACATATGTTTGTGAGGTGAGTGTGTGACTTCTGTGTTTATAAGTGTGTAAAGGTGTGTGTGACTGTGGGCATCGGTGCATGTGTGTTTGTGTTTTCATGTGTATATGCCTGGGAGTGTATATTCTTGTGTGTGTGTATAGGTGTGAGTCTATCTTTGAGTGAGTATGACTGTGTGAGTCAGAGTTAGAGTGGGTAAATTGAGTGATTGTATGTGTGTATATTTGTGAGTGTGTATTTCTGTGTGTGTGTAGGTGTGTGAGTCTACTTTTGAGTGCGAGTGAGTACGAAGGTGTGAGTGAGTGACAGGTGTGCATAATGTGTGATTGTATGTGCGTATATATGTGAGTGTGTATTTCTGTACGTGTGTAATGTGTGACTGTGTGTTGGCATGTGTGCTTGTGTTTTTACGTGTATATGCTTGTGAGTGTGCCTTTTTGTGTGTGTATAGGTGTGAGTCAATTTTTAAGTAAGTGCGTATGACTGTGTGAGTGAGAGTGAGAGTGGGTACCTATGTGTGATTGTATGTGTGTATACTTGTGAGTGCATATTTCTGCGTGTGTGAGTGTGTAAGTGTGGGTGTTTGTATCTGAGTTTGAGGGAATGTGAGAGAGTGTGTCTGTGTTTGTGTGTGTACGTTTGATAGCATGTGTCGGTGAGTGTGTGTCAGTGACAGTCTGCGTGAGAGTTTTATTCGTGGGAGTTGGCTTCTGTGTTTCAGTACGTATTTCAATGTGTGTGAGTTATGTGTGGGTGTGTGTGACGGGTCTTAGTGGGTTGGCTTATGGGTCAGAGTATGAATTCAAGGGTGTGTGTGTGTTTGTGTGTGTGAGTGTGAAAGCATGTGAATGCGTTTGGTGTGAGGGTGGGTGTGTGAGTGTTGGTGTTCATGGGTTTGTATGGGTGTGCATGAGTGTGTGTTGTCATCTGTGCATGTGGGCATTTGTGTTTGTAGGTGTATATGCTTGTGAGTGGGTATTTGTGTGTGGGTAGGTGTTTGAATCTCTTTTTGAGTGTGAGTGAGTATAAATGTTTGAGTGACGGAAAGGGGGTACATATGTGATATTGTATGTACCTGTTTGTGAGTGTGTATTTTTGTGTGTGTAGAGGTGTGAGTCTATTTTTGAGTAAGGGGGTATGAGTGTGTGAGTCGGAGTAAGAGTGGGGACATAGGTGTGACTGTATGTGCGTATATTTGTGAGTATGTATTTCTGTGTGTGGGTGTGGGTGTGTGAGTCTGTTTTTGAGTGTGAGTGAGTATGAATGTGTGAGTGAATGACGGGGTGCATAGGTGTGATTGTATGGGCACATGTTTGTGAGTCCGTATTTCTGTGTGTGTGGGTGTGTAAGAGGGTGTATAAATGTGTGTTTCAGTGAATGCGAGAGAGCGTATTCCCGTGTGTGTTTGTGTTTCTGTGTGTGTGTGATTGCATGTGGTGTTGAGTGTGTGAGTGTGAGTGACAGAGTCAATGTGAGAATTTTGTTTTTGTGAGTTGGCTTGTGTGTCTGTGTGTGTTTGAATGTGTATGTGAGGGGTGAGTGTGTGTATTTGTGTGATGTGTCTTAGTGGGTTGGCATGTGTGTCTGAGTATGGATTCAAATGCTTTGGAGGGTGTTTGTGTGTGAGTGCGAGACAGAGTAAATGTGTAAACGTGTAGGTGTATGAGCGTGTGAGTTTTGAATGTGTGTGTAAGTGACTGTGCGGGAGTGTAAATGTGAGTGTGCGAGCGTCTGGAATTTTTTCTCTGTAGGTGTGCATGTGATTGCAAGGGAGTCTTGTGTGGGTGAGTGTGAGTTTTGGGGTGTTGGTGGGTGTATGTGAGTGAATGTGTGACTGCATCTGTGTGTACATGTGTATTTGAACATGAATTTCTTTGTTCATGGGTGCGAGAGTTAGTGTGAATGAGTTAGTGTGTGACATTGTGTTTTGGTGTGGGGAGGTGTGTGAGAATGTGCAGGCGTTTGCAAGTGAGTGTGTCAGTGAGTTTGGGATTGAGTGTGCATTGGTACTTGGGTGCGGGAGTGTGAATGATTGTGTGAGGTTGGTTATTGTGTGCATTGGTGTGAGTGTGTGCGTGTGTGTGTATGTGTGTGAGTGCATGCAGTGGGAGATATGTGGGTGAGTATGAGAGTCAGTGAATGAGTGCATTTGTATGTTACTGTGTTGGCTTGGGTGTATTCACATGTCTGCGTATGCACGTGTGTTTTTTAAGTGTGATTGTGTTTTTCTGTGAGTGTGTGAATGTGAGGGTAGGGGTGTGTGTGTTGTCTCCTGTGTGTGTTCGCATGTGTGTTAGTGTTTGTTTATATCTGTGTGTGTTTCTGTGTTTGTACGTGTCTGATTACATTTGAGTGTGAATTTGTAAATATGTGCCTGAATGAGCGTGTGCATCTATGTTTGTGATTGTGGACGTTTGGGTGTGTGTATGTGTACATATCTGAGTGTGTATGGCTGTGAGTGTTTGTGAATGAGTCAGTGTGTGTGTGTATGGGTGTGTACGTGTGTGTGTGTGAGATGGGAACGGGTGTGCGTTTGTGATGTGTGTCAGTGTGTTGCCTCGGGTTTGAGTATCGATTCAATATTGTGGGTGAGTTTGTGGGTGAGTGTGTGTGTGAGAGAGTGTGAATGTCTGCATGTGTATGTTCATGTGTGTAAGTGTGTGTGAGGGTGAGTGTGTGACTTGTGTGGTTATAAGTGTGTAAGGGTGTGTGTGACTGTGTGTTGGCATCTGTGTATGTGTGTTTGTGTTTTCATGTGTATATGCTTGTGAGTGTGTAATTTTGTGTGTGTATAGGTGCGAGTCCATTTTTGAGTACGTATGAATATGTGAGTGAGAGCGAGAGTAGGTACATATGTGTGATTGTATGTGCGTATAGTGTTGAGTGTGTATTTCTGTGTGTGTGTAGGTGTGTGAGCCTATTTTTGAGTGTGTGTTTGTGACTTACTGTGTAAGTGTGTATGTTGGTGTGTGAGTGCTTGTGTCCAAGGGTGTATGTATATGACTGTTTTTGTGTAAGGGTTTTTGTGTGTGCTGGTGTGTGATGTGTACAATACTGTGTTTTGCGTTATGTGTCTGTGTGTTGTGTTTGTGTTTGTACTCGTGCATTTGTGTGTACGTGTAGGTTCATATGTGTGTGAGGGTGAATGTGTGTGTGCTTTTGAGTGTGTGTATGGGTGTGTGCAGGTGTGTTGGAATCTGTGTATGTGTGTGATTATGTTTGTATGTGCATAGGCTTGTGAGTGCGTATTTGTGTGTGTAGGTGTTTGAGATTATTTTTGAGTGTGAGTGAGTATAAATGTGTGAGTGACTGAAAGGGGGTACATATGTGATATGGCATGTACATATGTTTGTGAGGTGAGTGTGTGACTTCTGTGTTTATAAGTGTGTAAAGTGTGTGTGACTGTTGGCATCGGTGCATGTGTGTTTGTGTTTTCATGTGTATATGCCTGGGAGTGTATATTCTTGTGTGTGTATAGGTGTGAGTCTATCTTTGAGTGAGTGAGTATGACTGTGTGAGTCAGAGTTAGAGTGGGTAAATTGTGTGATTGTATGTGTGTATATTTGTGAGTGTGTATTTCTGTGTGTGTGTAGGTGTGTGAGTCTACTTTTGAGTGCGAGTGAGTACGAAGGTGTGAGTGAGTGACAGGTGTGCATAATGTGTGATTGTATGTGCGTATATATGTGAGTGTGTATTTCTGTACGTGTGTAATGTGTGACTGTGTGTTGGCATGTGTGCTTGTGTTTTGACGTGTATATGCTTGTGAGTGTGCCTTTTTGTGTGTGTATAGGTGTGAGTCAATTTTTAAGTAAGTGCGTATGACTGTGTGAGTGAGAGTGAGAGTGGGTACCTATGTGTGATTGTATGTGTGTATACTTGTGAGTGCATATTTCTGCGTGTGTGAGTGTGTAAGTGTGGGTGTTTGTATCTGAGTTTGAGGGAATGTGAGAGAGTGTGTCTGTGTTTGTGTGTGTACGTTTGATAGCATGTGTCGGTGAGTGTGTGTCAGTGACAGTCTGCGTGAGAGTTTTATTCGTGGGAGTTGGCTTCTGTGTTTCAGTACGTATTTCAATGTGTGTGAGTTATGTGTGGGTGTGTGTGACTGATGGGTCTTAGTGGGTTGGCTTATGGGTCAGAGTATGAATTCAAGGGTGTGTGTGTGTTTGTGTGTGTGAGTGTGAAAGCATGTGAATGTGTTTGGTGTGAGGGTGGGTGTGTGAGTGTTGGTGTTCATGGGTTTGTATGGGTGTGCATGAGTGTGTGTTGTCATCTGTGCATGTGGGCATTTGTGTTTGTAGGTGTATATGCTTGTGAGTGGGTATTTGTGTGTGGGTAGGTGTTTGAATCTCTTTTTGAGTGTGAGTGAGTATAAATGTTTGAGTGACGGAAAGGGGGTACATATGTGATATTGTATGTACCTGTTTGTGAGTGTGTATTTTTGTGTGTGTAGAGGTGTGAGTCTATTTTTGAGTAAGGGGGTATGAGTGTGTGAGTCGGAGTAAGAGTGGGGACATAGGTGTGACTGTATGTGCGTATATTTGTGAGTATGTATTTCTGTGTGTGGGTGTGGGTGTGTGAGTCTGTTTTTGAGTGTGAGTGAGTATGAATGTGTGAGTGAATGACGGGGTGCATATGTGTGATTGTATGGGCACATGTTTGTGAGTCTGTATTTCTGTGTGTGTGGGTGTGTAAGAGGGTGTATAAATGTGTGTTTCAGTGAATGCGAGAGAGCGTATTCCCGTGTGTGTTTGTGTTTCTGTGTGTGTGTGATTGCATGTGGTGTTGAGTGTGTGAGTGTGAGTGACAGAGTCAATGTGAGAATTTTGTTTTTGTGAGTTGGCTTGTGTGTCTGTGTGTGTTTGAATGTGTATGTGAGGGGTGAGTGTGTGTATTTGTGTGATGTGTCTTAGTGGGTTGGCATGTGTGTCTGAGTATGGATTCAAATGCTTTGGAGGGTGTTTGTGTGTGAGTGCGAGACAGAGTAAATGTGTAAACGTGTAGGTGTATGAGCGTGTGAGTTTTGAATGTGTGTGTAAGTGACTGTGCGGGAGTGTAAATGTGAGTGTGCGAGCGTCTGGAATTTTTTTCTCTGTAGGTGTGCATGTGATTGCAAGGGAGTCATGTGTGGGTGAGTGTGAGTGTGAGTTTTGGGGTGTTGGTGGGTGGATGTGAGTGAATGTGTGACTGCATCTGTGTGTACATGTGTATTTGAACATGAATTTCTTTGTTCATGGGTGCGAGAGTTAGTGTGAATGAGTTAGTGTGTGACATTGTGTTTTGGTGTGGGGAGGTGTGTGAGAATGTGCAGGCGTTTGCAAGTGAGTGTGTCAGTGAGTTTGGGATTGAGTGGGCGTTGGTGCTTGGGTGCGGGAGTGTGAATGATTGTGTGAGGTTGGTTCTTGTGTGCGTTGGTGTGAGTGTGTGCGTGTGTGTGTGTATGTGTGTGAGTGCATGCAGTGGGAGATATGTGGGTGAGTATGAGAGTCAGTGAATGAGTGCATTTGTATGTTACTGTGTTGGCTTGGGTGTATTCACATGTCTGCGTATGCACGTGTGTTTTTTAAGTGTGATTGTGTTTTTCTGTGAGTGTGTGAATGTGAGGGTAGGGGTGTGTGTGTTGTCTCCTGTGTGTGTTCACATGTGTGTTAGTGTTTGTTTATATCTGTGTGTGTTTCTGTGTTTGTACGTGTCTGATTACATTTGAGTGTGAATTTGTAAATATGTGCATGAATGAGCGTGTGCATCTATGTTTGTGATTGTGGACGTTTGGGTGTGTGTACGTGTACATATCTGAGTGTGTATGGCTGTGAGTGTTTGTGAATGAGTCAGTGTGTGTGTGTATGGGTGTGTACGTGTGTGTGTGTGAGATGGGAACGGGTGTGCGTTTGTGATGTGTGTCAGTGTGTTGCCTCGGGTTTGAGTATCGATTCAATATTGTGGGTGATTTTGTGGGTGAGTGTGTGTGTGAGAGAGTGTGAATGTCTGCATGTGTATGTTCATATGTGTGTAAGTGTGTGTGAGGGTGAGTGTGTGACTTGTGTGGTTATAAGTGTGTAAGGGTGTGTGTGACTGTGTGTTGGCATCTGTGTATGTGTGTTTGTGTTTTCATGTGTATATGCTTGTGAGTGTGTAATTTTGTGTGTGTATAGGTGCGAGTCCATTTTTGAGTACGTATGAATATGTGAGTGAGAGCGAGAGTAGGTACATATGTGTGATTGTATGTGCGTATAGTGTTGAGTGTGTATTTCTGTGTGTGTGTAGGTGTGTGAGCCTATTTTTGAGTGTGTGTTTGTGACTTACTGTGTAAGTGTGTATGTTGGTGTGTGAGTGCTTGTGTCCAAGGGTGTATGTATATGAATGTTTTTGTGTAAGGGTTTTTGTGTGTGCTGGTGTGTGATGTGTACAATACTGTGTTTTGCGTTATGTGTCTGTGTGTTGTGTTTGTGTTTGTACTCGTGCATTTGTGTGTACGTGTAGGTTCATATGTGTGTGAGGGTGAATGTGTGTGTGCTTTTGAGTGTGTGTATGGGTGTGTGCAGGTGTGTTGGAATCTGTGTATGTGTGTGATTATGTTTGTATGTGCATAGGCTTGTGAGTGCGTATTTGTGTGTGTAGGTGTTTGAGATTATTTTTGAGTGTGAGTGAGTATAAATGTGTGAGTGACTGAAAGGGGGTACATATGTGATATGGCATGTACATATGTTTGTGAGGTGAGTGTGTGACTTCTGTGTTTATAAGTGTGTAAAGTGTGTGTGACTGTTGGCATCGGTGCATGTGTGTTTGTGTTTTCATGTGTAAATGCCTGGGAGTGTATATTCTTGTGTGTGTATAGGTGTGAGTCTATCTTTGAGTGAGTGAGTATGACTGTGTGAGTCAGAGTTAGAGTGGGTAAATTGTGTGATTGTATGTGTGTATATTTGTGAGTGTGTATTTCTGTGTGTGTGTAGGTGTGTGAGTCTACTTTTGAGTGCGAGTGAGTACGAAGGTGTGAGTGAGTGACAGGTGTGCATAATGTGTGATTGTATGTGCGTATATATGTGAGTGTGTATTTCCGTACGTGTGTAATGTGTGACTGTGTGTTGGCATGTGTGCTTGTGTTTTTACGTGTATATGCTTGTGAGTGTGCCTTTTTGTGTGTGTATAGGTGTGAGTCAATTTTTAAGTAAGTGCGTATGACTGTGTGAGTGAGAGTGAGAGTGGGTACCTATGTGTGATTGTATGTGTGTATACTTGTGAGTGCATATTTCTGCGTGTGTGAGTGTGTAAGTGTGGGTGTTTGTATCTGAGTTTGAGGGAATGTGAGAGAGTGTGTCTGTGTTTGTGTGTGTACGTTTGATAGCATGTGTCGGTGAGTGTGTGTCAGTGACAGTCTGCGTGAGAGTTTTATTCGTGGGAGTTGGCTTCTGTGTTTCAGTACGTATTTCAATGTGTGTGAGTTATGTGTGGGTGTGTGTGACTGATGGGTCTTAGTGGGTTGGCTTATGGGTCAGAGTATGAATTCAAGGGTGTGTGTGTGTTTGTGTGTGTGAGTGTGAAAGCATGTGAATGCGTTTGGTGTGAGGGTGGGTGTGTGAGTGTTGGTGTTCATGGGTTTGTATGGGTGTGCATGAGTGTGTGTTGTCATCTGTGCATGTGGGCATTTGTGTTTGTAGGTGTATATGCTTGTGAGTGGGTATTTGTGTGTGGGTAGGTGTTTGAATCTCTTTTTGAGTGTGAGTGAGTATAAATGTTTGAGTGACGGAAAGGGGGTACATATGTGATATTGTATGTACCTGTTTGTGAGTGTGTATTTTTGTGTGTGTAGAGGTGTGAGTCTATTTTTGAGTAAGGGGGTATGAGTGTGTGAGTCGGAGTAAGAGTGGGGACATAGGTGTGACTGTATGTGCGTATATTTGTGAGTATGTATTTCTGTGTGTGGGTGTGGGTGTGTGAGTCTGTTTTTGAGTGTGAGTGAGTATGAATGTGTGAGTGAATGACGGGGTGCATATGTGTGATTGTATGGGCACATGTTTGTGAGTCTGTATTTCTGTGTGTGTGGGTGTGTAAGAGGGTGTATAAATGTGTGTTTCAGTGAATGCGAGAGAGCGTATTCCCGTGTGTGTTTGTGTTTCTGTGTGTGTGTGATTGCATGTGGTGTTGAGTGTGTGAGTGTGAGTGACAGAGTCAATGTGAGAATTTTGTTTTTGTGAGTTGGCTTGTGTGTCTGTGTGTGTTTGAATGTGTATGTGAGGGGTGAGTGTGTGTATTTGTGTGATGTGTCTTAGTGGGTTGGCATGTGTGTCTGAGTATGGATTCAAATGCTTTGGAGGGTGTTTGTGTGTGAGTGCGAGACAGAGTAAATGTGTAAACGTGTAGGTGTATGAGCGTGTGAGTTTTGAATGTGTGTGTAAGTGACTGTGCGGGAGTGTAAATGTGAGTGTGCGAGCGTCTGTAATTTTTTTCTCTGTAGGTGTGCATGTGATTGCAAGGGAGTCATGTGTGGGTGAGTGTGAGTGTGAGTTTTGGGGTGTTGGTGGGTGTATGTGAGTGAATGTGTGACTGCATCTGTGTGTACATGTGTATTTGAACATGAATTTCTTTGTTCATGGGTGCGAGAGTTAGTGTGAATGAGTTAGTGTGTGACATTGTGTTTTGGTGTGGGGAGGTGTGTGAGAATGTGCAGGCGTTTGCAAGTGAGTGTGTCAGTGAGTTTGGGATTGAGTGGGCGTTGGTGCTTGGGTGCGGGAGTGTGAATGATTGTGTGAGGTTGGTTCTTGTGTGCGTTGGTGTGAGTGTGTGCGTGTGTGTGTGTATGTGTGTGAGTGCATGCAGTGGGAGATATGTGGGTGAGTATGAGAGTCAGTGAATGAGTGCATTTGTATGTTACTGTGTTGGCTTGGGTGTATTCACATGTCTGCGTATGCACGTGTGTTTTTTAAGTGTGATTGTGTTTTTCTGTGAGTGTGTGAATGTGAGGGTAGGGGTGTGTGTGTTGTCTCCTGTGTGTGTTCGCATGTGTGTTAGTGTTTGTTTATATCTGTGTGTGTTTCTGTGTTTGTACGTGTCTGATTACATTTGAGTGTGAATTTGTAAATATGTGCCTGAATGAGCGTGTGCATCTATGTTTGTGATTGTGGACGTTTGGGTGTGTGTACGTGTACATATCTGAGTGTGTATGGCTGTGAGTGTTTGTGAATGAGTCAGTGTGTGTGTGTATGGGTGTGTACGTGTGTGTGTGTGAGATGGGAACGGGTGTGCGTTTGTGATGTGTGTCAGTGTGTTGCCTCGGGTTTGAGTATCGATTCAATATTGTGGGTGAGTTTGTGGGTGAGTGTGTGTGTGAGAGAGTGTGAATGTCTGCATGTGTATGTTCATGTGTGTAAGTGTGTGTGAGGGTGAGTGTGTGACTTGTGTGGTTATAAGTGTGTAAGGGTGTGTGTGACTGTGTGTTGGCATCTGTGTATGTGTGTTTGTGTTTTCATGTGTATATGCTTGTGAGTGTGTAATTTTGTGTGTGTATAGGTGCGAGTCCATTTTTGAGTACGTATGAATATGTGAGTGAGAGCGAGAGTAGGTACATATGTGTGATTGTATGTGCGTATAGTGTTGAGTGTGTATTTCTGTGTGTGTGTAGGTGTGTGAGCCTATTTTTGAGTGTGAGTGTTTGTGACTTACTGTGTAAGTGTGTATGTTGGTGTGTGAGTGCTTGTGTCCAAGGGTGTATGTATATGAATGTTTTTGTGTAAGGGTTTTTGTGTGGGCTGGTGTGTGATGTGTACAATATTGTGTTTTGCGTTATGTGTCTGTGTGTTGTGTTTGTGTTTGTACTCGTGCATTTGTGTGTACGTGTAGGTTCATATGTGTGTGAGGGTGAATGTGTGTGTGCTTTTGAGTGTGTGTATGGGTGTGTGCAGCTGTGTTGGCATCTGTGTATGTGTGTGTTTACGTTTGTATGTTGTGCATAGGCTTGTGAGTGCGTATTTGTGTGTGTAGGTGTTTGAGATTATTTTTGAGTGTGAGTGAGTATAAATGTGTGAGTGACTGAAAGGGGGTACATATGTGATATGGCATGTACATATGTTTGTGAGGTGAGTGTGTGACTTCTGTGTTTATAAGTGTGTAAAGGTGTGTGTGACTGTGGGCATCGGTGCATGTGTGTTTGTGTTTTCATGTGTATATGCCTGGGAGTGTATATTCTTGTGTGTGTGTATAGGTGTGAGTCTATCTTTGAGTGAGTATGACTGTGTGAGTCAGAGTTAGAGTGGGTAAATTGAGTGATTGTATGTGTGTATATTTGTGAGTGTGTATTTCTGTGTGTGTGTAGGTGTGTGAGTCTACTTTTGAGTGCGAGTGAGTACGAAGGTGTGAGTGAGTGACAGGTGTGCATAATGTGTGATTGTATGTGCGTATATATGTGAGTGTGTATTTCCGTACGTGTGTAATGTGTGACTGTGTGTTGGCATGTGTGCTTGTGTTTTTACGTGTATATGCTTGTGAGTGTGCCTTTTTGTGTGTGTATAGGTGTGAGTCAATTTTTAAGTAAGTGCGTATGACTGTGTGAGTGAGAGTGAGAGTGGGTACCTATGTGTGATTGTATGTGTGTATACTTGTGAGTGCATATTTCTGCGTGTGTGAGTGTGTAAGTGTGGGTGTTTGTATCTGAGTTTGAGGGAATGTGAGAGAGTGTGTCTGTGTTTGTGTGTGTACGTTTGATAGCATGTGTCGGTGAGTGTGTGTCAGTGACAGTCTGCGTGAGAGTTTTATTCGTGGGAGTTGGCTTCTGTGTTTCAGTACGTATTTCAATGTGTGTGAGTTATGTGTGGGTGTGTGTGACTGATGGGTCTTAGTGGGTTGGCTTATGGGTCAGAGTATGAATTCAAGGGTGTGTGTGTGTTTGTGTGTGTGAGTGTGAAAGCATGTGAATGCGTTTGGTGTGAGGGTGGGTGTGTGAGTGTTGGTGTTCATGGGTTTGTATGGGTGTGCATGAGTGTGTGTTGTCATCTGTGCATGTGGGCATTTGTGTTTGTAGGTGTATATGCTTGTGAGTGGGTATTTGTGTGTGGGTAGGTGTTTGAATCTCTTTTTGAGTGTGAGTGAGTATAAATGTTTGAGTGACGGAAAGGGGGTACATATGTGATATTGTATGTACCTGTTTGTGAGTGTGTATTTTTGTGTGTGTAGAGGTGTGAGTCTATTTTTGAGTAAGGGGGTATGAGTGTGTGAGTCGGAGTAAGAGTGGGGACATAGGTGTGACTGTATGTGCGTATATTTGTGAGTATGTATTTCTGTGTGTGGGTGTGGGTGTGTGAGTCTGTTTTTGAGTGTGAGTGAGTATGAATGTGTGAGTGAATGACGGGGTACATAGGTGTGATTGTACGGGCCTATGTTTGTGAGTCCGTATTTCTGTGTGTGTGGGTGTGTAAGAGGGTGCATAAATGTGTGTTTCAGTGAATGCGAGAGAGCGTATTCCCGTGTGTGTTTGTGTTTCTGTGTGTGTGTGATTGCATGTGGTGTTGAGTGTGTGAGTGTGAGTGACAGAGTCAATGTGAGAATTTTGTTTTTGTGAGTTGGCTTGTGTGTTTGTGTGTGTTTGAAAGTGTATGTGAGCGGTGAGTGTGTGTATTTGTGTGATGTGTCTTAGTGGGTTGGCATGTGTGTCTGAGTATGGATTCAAATGCTTTGGAGGGTGTTTGTGTGTGAGTGCGAGACAGAGTAAATGTGTAAACGTGTAGGTGTATGAGCGTGTGAGTTTTGAATGTGTGTGTAAGTGACTGTGCGGGAGTGTAAATGTGAGTGTGCGAGCGTCTGGAATTTTTTCTCTGTAGGTGTGCATGTGATTGCAAGGGAGTCTTGTGTGGGTGAGTGTGAGTTTTGGGGTGTTGGTGGGTGTATGTGAGTGAATGTGTGACTGCATCTGTGTGTACATGTGTATTTGAACATGAATTTCTTTGTTCATGGGTGCGAGAGTTAGTGTGAATGAGTTAGTGTGTGACATTGTGTTTTGGTGTGGGGAGGTGTGTGAGAATGTGCAGGCGTTTGCAAGTGAGTGTGTCAGTGAGTTTGGGATTGAGTGTGCATTGGTACTTGGGTGCGGGAGTGTGAATGATTGTGTGAGGTTGGTTATTGTGTGCATTGGTGTGAGTGTGTGCGTGTGTGTGTATGTGTGTGAGTGCATGCAGTGGGAGATATGTGGGTGAGTATGAGAGTCAGTGAATGAGTGCATTTGTATGTTACTGTGTTGGCTTGGGTGTATTCACATGTCTGCGTATGCACGTGTGTTTTTTAAGTGTGATTGTGTTTTTCTGTGAGTGTGTGAATGTGAGGGTAGGGGTGTGTGTGTTGTCTCCTGTGTGTGTTCGCATGTGTGTTAGTGTTTGTTTATATCTGTGTGTGTTTCTGTGTTTGTACGTGTCTGATTACATTTGAGTGTGAATTTGTAAATATGTGCCTGAATGAGCGTGTGCATCTATGTTTGTGATTGTGGACGTTTGGGTGTGTGTACGTGTACATATCTGAGTGTGTATGGCTGTGAGTGTTTGTGAATGAGTCAGTGTGTGTGTGTATGGGTGTGTACGTGTGTGTGTGTGAGATGGGAACGGGTGTGCGTTTGTGATGTGTGTCAGTGTGTTGCCTCGGGTTTGAGTATCGATTCAATATTGTGGGTGAGTTTGTGGGTGAGTGTGTGTGTGAGAGAGTGTGAATGTCTGCATGTGTATGTTCATGTGTGTAAGTGTGTGTGAGGGTGAGTGTGTGACTTGTGTGGTTATAAGTGTGTAAGGGTGTGTGTGACTGTGTGTTGGCATCTGTGTATGTGTGTTTGTGTTTTCATGTGTATATGCTTGTGAGTATGTAATTTTGTGTGTGTATAGGTGCGAGTCCATTTTTGAGTACGTATGAATATGTGAGTGAGAGCGAGAGTAGGTACATATGTGTGATTGTATGTGCGTATAGTGTTGAGTGTGTATTTCTGTGTGTGTGTAGGTGTGTGAGCCTATTTTTGAGTGTGAGTGTTTGTGACTTACTGTGTAAGTGTGTATGTTGGTGTGTGAGTGCTTGTGTCCAAGGGTGTATGTATATGAATGTTTTTGTGTAAGGGTTTTTGTGTGTGCTGGTGTGTGATGTGTACAATACTGTGTTTTGCGTTATGTGTCTGTGTGTTGTGTTTGTGTTTGTACTCGTGCATTTGTGTGTACGTGTAGGTTCATATGTGTGTGAGGGTGAATGTGTGTGTGCTTTTGAGTGTGTGTATGGGTGTGTGCAGGTGTGTTGGCATCTGTGTATGTGTGTGATTATGTTTGTATGTGCATAGGCTTGTGAGTGCGTATTTGTGTGTGTAGGTGTTTGAGATTATTTTTGAGTGTGAGTGAGTATAAATGTGTGAGTGACTGAAAGGGGGTACATATGTGATAAGGCATGTACATATGTTTGTGAGGTGAGTGTGTGACTTCTGTGTTTATAAGTGTGTAAAGTGTGTGTGACTGTTGGCATCGGTGCATGTGTGTTTGTGTTTTCATGTGTATATGCCTGGGAGTGTATATTCTTGTGTGTGTATAGGTGTGAGTCTATCTTTGAGTGAGTGAGTATGACTGTGTGAGTCAGAGTTAGAGTGGGTAAATTGTGTGATTGTATGTGTGTATATTTGTGAGTGTGTATTTCTGTGTGTGTGTAGGTGTGTGAGTCTACTTTTGAGTGCGAGTGAGTACGAAGGTGTGAGTGAGTGACAGGTGTGCATAATGTGTGATTGTATGTGCGTATATATGTGAGTGTGTATTTCTGTACGTGTGTAATGTGTGACTGTGTGTTGGCATGTGTGCTTGTGTTTTGACGTGTATATGCTTGTGAGTGTGCCTTTTTGTGTGTGTATAGGTGTGAGTCTATTTTTAAGTAAGTGCGTATGACTGTGTGAGTGAGAGTGAGAGTGGGTACCTATGTGTGATTGTATGTGTGTATACTTGTGAGTGCATATTTCCGCGTGTGTGAGTGTGTAAGTGTGGGTGTTTGTATCTGAGTTTGAGGGAATGTGAGAGAGTGTGTCTGTGTTTGTGTGTGTACGTTTGATAGCATGTGTCGGTGAGTGTGTGTCAGTGACAGTCTGCGTGAGAGTTTTATTCGTGGGAGTTGGCTTCTGTGTTTCAGTACGTATTTCAATGTGTGTGAGTTATGTGTGGGTGTGTGTGACTGATGGGTCTTAGTGGGTTGGCTTATGGGTAAGAGTATGAATTCAAGGGTGTGTGTGTGTTTGTGTGTGTGAGTGTGAAAGCATGTGAATGCGTTTGGTGTGAGGGTGGGTGTGTGAGTGTTGGTGTTCATGGGTTTGTATGGGTGTGCATGAGTGTGTGTTGTCATCTGTGCATGTGGGCATTTGTGTTTGTAGGTGTATATGCTTGTGAGTGGGTATTTGTGTGTGTGTAGGTGTTTGAATCTCTTTTTGAGTGTGAGTGAGTATAAATGTTTGAGTGACGGAAAGGGGGTACATATGTGATATTGTATGTACCTGTTTGTGAATGTGTATTTTTGTGTGTGTAGAGGTGTGAGTCTATTTTTGAGTAAGGGGGTATGAGTGTGTGAGTCGGAGTAAGAGTGGGGACATAGGTGTGACTGTATGTGCGTATATTTGTGAGTATGTATTTCTGTGTGTGGGTGTGGGTGTGTGAGTCTGTTTTTGAGTGTGAGTGAGTATGAATGTGTGAGTGAATGACGGGGTGCATATGTGTGATTGTATGGGCACATGTTTGTGAGTCTGTATTTCTGTGTGTGTGGGTGTGTAAGAGGGTGTATAAATGTGTGTTTCAGTGAATGCGAGAGAGCGTATTCCCGTGTGTGTTTGTGTTTCTGTGTGTGTGTGATTGCATGTGGTGTTGAGTGTGTGAGTGTGAGTGACAGAGTCAATGTGAGAATTTTGTTTTTGTGAGTTGGCTTGTGTGTCTGTGTGTGTTTGAATGTGTATGTGAGGGGTGAGTGTGTGTATTTGTGTGATGTGTCTTAGTGGGTTGGCATGTGTGTCTGAGTATGGATTCAAATGCTTTGGAGGGTGTTTGTGTGTGAGTGCGAGACAGAGTAAATGTGTAAACGTGTAGGTGTATGAGCGTGTGAGTTTTGAATGTGTGTGTAAGTGACTGTGCGGGAGTGTAAATGTGAGTGTGCGAGCGTCTGTAATTTTTTTCTCTGTAGGTGTGCATGTGATTGCAAGGGAGTCATGTGTGGGTGAGTGTGAGTGTGAGTTTTGGGGTGTTGGTGGGTGTATGTGAGTGAATGTGTGACTGCATCTGTGTGTACATGTGTATTTGAACATGAATTTCTTTGTTCATGGGTGCGAGAGTTAGTGTGAATGAGTTAGTGTGTGACATTGTGTTTTGGTGTGGGGAGGTGTGTGAGAATGTGCAGGTGTTTGCAAGTGAGTGTGTCAGTGAGTTTGGGATTGAGTGGGCGTTGGTGCTTGGGTGCGGGAGTGTGAATGATTGTGTGAGGTTGGTTCTTGTGTGCGTTGGTGTGAGTGTGTGCGTGTGTGTGTGTATGTGTGTGAGTGCATGCAGTGGGAGATATGTGGGTGAGTATGAGAGTCAGTGAATGAGTGCATTTGTATGTTACTGTGTTGGCTTGGGTGTATTCACATGTCTGCGTATGCACGTGTGTTTTTTAAGTGTGATTGTGTTTTTCTGTGAGTGTGTGAATGTGAGGGTAGGGGTGTGTGTGTTGTCTCCTGTGTGTGTTCACATGTGTGTTAGTGTTTGTTTATATCTGTGTGTGTTTCTGTGTTTGTACGTGTCTGATTACATTTGAGTGTGAATTTGTAAATATGTGCATGAATGAGCGTGTGCATCTATGTTTGTGATTGTGGACGTTTGGGTGTGTGTACGTGTACATATCTGAGTGTGTATGGCAGTGAGTGTTTGTGAATGAGTCAGTGTGTGTGTGTATGGGTGTGTACGTGTGTGTGTGTGAGATGGGAACGGGTGTGCGTTTGTGATGTGTGTCAGTGTGTTGCCTCGGGTTTGAGTATCGATTCAATATTGTGGGTGAGTTTGTGGGTGAGTGTGTGTGTGAGAGAGTGTGAATGTCTGCATGTGTATGTTCATATGTGTGTAAGTGTGTGTGAGGGTGAGTGTGTGACTTGTGTGGTTATAAGTGTGTAAGGGTGTGTGTGACTGTGTGTTGGCATCTGTGTATGTGTGTTTGTGTTTTCATGTGTATATGCTTGTGAGTGTGTAATTTTGTGTGTGTATAGGTGCGAGTCCATTTTTGAGTACGTATGAATATGTGAGTGAGAGCGAGAGTAGGTACATATGTGTGATTGTATGTGCGTATAGTGTTGAGTGTGTATTTCTGTGTGTGTGTAGGTGTGTGAGCCTATTTTTGAGTGTGTGTTTGTGACTTACTGTGTAAGTGTGTATGTTGGTGTGTGAGTGCTTGTGTCCAAGGGTGTATGTATATGACTGTTTTTGTGTAAGGGTTTTTGTGTGTGCTGGTGTGTGATGTGTACAATACTGTGTTTTGCGTTATGTGTCTGTGTGTTGTGTTTGTGTTTGTACTCGTGCATTTGTGTGTACGTGTAGGTTCATATGTGTGTGAGGGTGAATGTGTGTGTGCTTTTGAGTGTGTGTATGGGTGTGTGCAGGTGTGTTGGAATCTGTGTATGTGTGTGATTATGTTTGTATGTGCATAGGCTTGTGAGTGCGTATTTGTGTGTGTAGGTGTTTGAGATTATTTTTGAGTGTGAGTGAGTATAAATGTGTGAGTGACTGAAAGGGGGTACATATGTGATATGGCATGTACATATGTTTGTGAGGTGAGTGTGTGACTTCTGTGTTTATAAGTGTGTAAAGTGTGTGTGACTGTTGGCATCGGTGCATGTGTGTTTGTGTTTTCATGTGTATATGCCTGGGAGTGTATATTCTTGTGTGTGTATAGGTGTGAGTCTATCTTTGAGTGAGTGAGTATGACTGTGTGAGTCAGAGTTAGAGTGGGTAAATTGTGTGATTGTATGTGTGTATATTTGTGAGTGTGTATTTCTGTGTGTGTGTAGGTGTGTGAGTCTACTTTTGAGTGCGAGTGAGTACGAAGGTGTGAGTGAGTGACAGGTGTGCATAATGTGTGATTGTATGTGCGTATATATGTGAGTGTGTATTTCTGTACGTGTGTAATGTGTGACTGTGTGTTGGCATGTGTGCTTGTGTTTTGACGTGTATATGCTTGTGAGTGTGCCTTTTTGTGTGTGTATAGGTGTGAGTCAATTTTTAAGTAAGTGCGTATGACTGTGTGAGTGAGAGTGAGAGTGGGTACCTATGTGTGATTGTATGTGTGTATACTTGTGAGTGCATATTTCTGCGTGTGTGAGTGTGTAAGTGTGGGTGTTTGTATCTGAGTTTGAGGGAATGTGAGAGAGTGTGTCTGTGTTTGTGTGTGTACGTTTGATAGCATGTGTCGGTGAGTGTGTGTCAGTGACAGTCTGCGTGAGAGTTTTATTCGTGGGAGTTGGCTTCTGTGTTTCAGTACGTATTTCAATGTGTGTGAGTTATGTGTGGGTGTGTGTGACTGATGGGTCTTAGTGGGTTGGCTTATGGGTCAGAGTATGAATTCAAGGGTGTGTGTGTGTTTGTGTGTGTGAGTGTGAAAGCATGTGAATGCGTTTGGTGTGAGGGTGGGTGTGTGAGTGTTGGTGTTCATGGGTTTGTATGGGTGTGCATGAGTGTGTGTTGTCATCTGTGCATGTGGGCATTTGTGTTTGTAGGTGTATATGCTTGTGAGTGGGTATTTGTGTGTGTGTAGGTGTTTGAATCTCTTTTTGAGTGTGAGTGAGTATAAATGTTTGAGTGACGGAAAGGGGGTACATATGTGATATTGTATGTACCTGTTTGTGAATGTGTATTTTTGTGTGTGTAGAGGTGTGAGTCTATTTTTGAGTAAGGGGGTATGAGTGTGTGAGTCGGAGTAAGAGTGGGGACATAGGTGTGACTGTATGTGCGTATATTTGTGAGTATGTATTTCTGTGTGTGGGTGTGGGTGTGTGAGTCTGTTTTTGAGTGTGAGTGAGTATGAATGTGTGAGTGAATGACGGGGTGCATATGTGTGATTGTATGGGCACATGTTTGTGAGTCTGTATTTCTGTGTGTGTGGGTGTGTAAGAGGGTGTATAAATGTGTGTTTCAGTGAATGCGAGAGAGCGTATTCCCGTGTGTGTTTGTGTTTCTGTGTGTGTGTGATTGCATGTGGTGTTGAGTGTGTGAGTGTGAGTGACAGAGTCAATGTGAGAATTTTGTTTTTGTGAGTTGGCTTGTGTGTCTGTGTGTGTTTGAATGTGTATGTGAGGGGTGAGTGTGTGTATTTGTGTGATGTGTCTTAGTGGGTTGGCATGTGTGTCTGAGTATGGATTCAAATGCTTTGGAGGGTGTTTGTGTGTGAGTGCGAGACAGAGTAAATGTGTAAACGTGTAGGTGTATGAGCGTGTGAGTTTTGAATGTGTGTGTAAGTGACTGTGCGGGAGTGTAAATGTGAGTGTGCGAGCGTCTGGAATTTTTTTCTCTGTAGGTGTGCATGTGATTGCAAGGGAGTCATGTGTGGGTGAGTGTGAGTGTGAGTTTTGGGGTGTTGGTGGGTGGATGTGAGTGAATGTGTGACTGCATCTGTGTGTACATGTGTATTTGAACATGAATTTCTTTGTTCATGGGTGCGAGAGTTAGTGTGAATGAGTTAGTGTGTGACATTGTGTTTTGGTGTGGGGAGGTGTGTGAGAATGTGCAGGCGTTTGCAAGTGAGTGTGTCAGTGAGTTTGGGATTGAGTGGGCGTTGGTGCTTGGGTGCGGGAGTGTGAATGATTGTGTGAGGTTGGTTCTTGTGTGCGTTGGTGTGAGTGTGTGCGTGTGTGTGTGTATGTGTGTGAGTGCATGCAGTGGGAGATATGTGGGTGAGTATGAGAGTCAGTGAATGAGTGCATTTGTATGTTACTGTGTTGGCTTGGGTGTATTCACATGTCTGCGTATGCACGTGTGTTTTTTAAGTGTGATTGTGTTTTTCTGTGAGTGTGTGAATGTGAGGGTAGGGGTGTGTGTGTTGTCTCCTGTGTGTGTTCACATGTGTGTTAGTGTTTGTTTATATCTGTGTGTGTTTCTGTGTTTGTACGTGTCTGATTACATTTGAGTGTGAATTTGTAAATATGTGCATGAATGAGCGTGTGCATCTATGTTTGTGATTGTGGACGTTTGGGTGTGTGTACGTGTACATATCTGAGTGTGTATGGCTGTGAGTGTTTGTGAATGAGTCAGTGTGTGTGTGTATGGGTGTGTACGTGTGTGTGTGTGAGATGGGAACGGGTGTGCGTTTGTGATGTGTGTCAGTGTGTTGCCTCGGGTTTGAGTATCGATTCAATATTGTGGGTGATTTTGTGGGTGAGTGTGTGTGTGAGAGAGTGTGAATGTCTGCATGTGTATGTTCATATGTGTGTAAGTGTGTGTGAGGGTGAGTGTGTGACTTGTGTGGTTATAAGTGTGTAAGGGTGTGTGTGACTGTGTGTTGGCATCTGTGTATGTGTGTTTGTGTTTTCATGTGTATATGCTTGTGAGTGTGTAATTTTGTGTGTGTATAGGTGCGAGTCCATTTTTGAGTACGTATGAATATGTGAGTGAGAGCGAGAGTAGGTACATATGTGTGATTGTATGTGCGTATAGTGTTGAGTGTGTATTTCTGTGTGTGTGTAGGTGTGTGAGCCTATTTTTGAGTGTGTGTTTGTGACTTACTGTGTAAGTGTGTATGTTGGTGTGTGAGTGCTTGTGTCCAAGGGTGTATGTATATGAATGTTTTTGTGTAAGGGTTTTTGTGTGTGCTGGTGTGTGATGTGTACAATACTGTGTTTTGCGTTATGTGTCTGTGTGTTGTGTTTGTGTTTGTACTCGTGCATTTGTGTGTACGTGTAGGTTCATATGTGTGTGAGGGTGAATGTGTGTGTGCTTTTGAGTGTGTGTATGGGTGTGTGCAGGTGTGTTGGCATCTGTGTATGTGTGTGATTATGTTTGTATGTGCATAGGCTTGTGAGTGCGTATTTGTGTGTGTAGGTGTTTGAGATTATTTTTGAGTGTGAGTGAGTATAAATGTGTGAGTGACTGAAAGGGGGTACATATGTGATATGGCATGTACATATGTTTGTGAGGTGAGTGTGTGACTTCTGTGTTTATAAGTCTGTAAAGTGTGTGTGACTGTTGGCATCGGTGCATGTGTGTTTGTGTTTTCATGTGTATATGCCTGGGAGTGTATATTCTTGTGTGTGTATAGGTGTGAGTCTATCTTTGAGTGAGTGAGTATGACTGTGTGAGTCAGAGTTAGAGTGGGTAAATTGTGTGATTGTATGTGTGTATATTTGTGAGTGTGTATTTCTGTGTGTGTGTAGGTGTGTGAGTCTACTTTTGAGTGCGAGTGAGTACGAAGGTGTGAGTGAGTGACAGGTGTGCATAATGTGTGATTGTATGTGCGTATATATGTGAGTGTGTATTTCTGTACGTGTGTAATGTGTGACTGTGTGTTGGCATGTGTGCTTGTGTTTTTACGTGTATATGCTTGTGAGTGTGCCTTTTTGTGTGTGTATAGGTGTGAGTCAATTTTTAAGTAAGTGCGTATGACTGTGTGAGTGAGAGTGAGAGTGGGTACCTATGTGTGATTGTATGTGTGTATACTTGTGAGTGCATATTTCTGCGTGTGTGAGTGTGTAAGTGTGGGTGTTTGTATCTGAGTTTGAGGGAATGTGAGAGAGTGTGTCTGTGTTTGTGTGTGTACGTTTGATAGCATGTGTCGGTGAGTGTGTGTCAGTGACAGTCTGCGTGAGAGTTTTATTCGTGGGAGTTGGCTTCTGTGTTTCAGTACGTATTTCAATGTGTGTGAGTTATGTGTGGGTGTGTGTGACTGATGGGTCTTAGTGGGTTGGCTTATGGGTCAGAGTATGAATTCAAGGGTGTGTGTGTGTTTGTGTGTGTGAGTGTGAAAGCATGTGAATGCGTTTGGTGTGAGGGTGGGTGTGTGAGTGTTGGTGTTCATGGGTTTGTATGGGTGTGCATGAGTGTGTGTTGTCATCTGTGCATGTGGGCATTTGTGTTTGTAGGTGTATATGCTTGTGAGTGGGTATTTGTGTGTGGGTAGGTGTTTGAATCTCTTTTTGAGTGTGAGTGAGTATAAATGTTTGAGTGACGGAAAGGGGGTACATATGTGATATTGTATGTACCTGTTTGTGAGTGTGTATTTTTGTGTGTGTAGAGGTGTGAGTCTATTTTTGAGTAAGGGGGTATGAGTGTGTGAGTCGGAGTAAGAGTGGGGACATAGGTGTGACTGTATGTGCGTATATTTGTGAGTATGTATTTCTGTGTGTGGGTGTGGGTGTGTGAGTCTGTTTTTGAGTGTGAGTGAGTATGAATGTGTGAGTGAATGACGGGGTGCATATGTGTGATTGTATGGGCACATGTTTGTGAGTCTGTATTTCTGTGTGTGTGGGTGTGTAAGAGGGTGTATAAATGTGTGTTTCAGTGAATGCGAGAGAGCGTATTCCCGTGTGTGTTTGTGTTTCTGTGTGTGTGTGATTGCATGTGGTGTTGAGTGTGTGAGTGTGAGTGACAGAGTCAATGTGAGAATTTTGTTTTTGTGAGTTGGCTTGTGTGTCTGTGTGTGTTTGAATGTGTATGTGAGGGGTGAGTGTGTGTATTTGTGTGATGTGTCTTAGTGGGTTGGCATGTGTGTCTGAGTATGGATTCAAATGCTTTGGAGGGTGTTTGTGTGTGAGTGCGAGACAGAGTAAATGTGTAAACGTGTAGGTGTATGAGCGTGTGAGTTTTGAATGTGTGTGTAAGTGACTGTGCGGGAGTGTAAATGTGAGTGTGCGAGCGTCTGTAATTTTTTTCTCTGTAGGTGTGCATGTGATTGCAAGGGAGTCATGTGTGGGTGAGTGTGAGTGTGAGTTTTGGGGTGTTGGTGGGTGTATGTGAGTGAATGTGTGACTGCATCTGTGTGTACATGTGTATTTGAACATGAATTTCTTTGTTCATGGGTGCGAGAGTTAGTGTGAATGAGTTAGTGTGTGACATTGTGTTTTGGTGTGGGGAGGTGTGTGAGAATGTGCAGGCGTTTGCAAGTGAGTGTGTCAGTGAGTTTGGGATTGAGTGGGCGTTGGTGCTTGGGTGCGGGAGTGTGAATGATTGTGTGAGGTTGGTTCTTGTGTGCGTTGGTGTGAGTGTGTGCGTGTGTGTGTGTATGTGTGTGAGTGCATGCAGTGGGAGATATGTGGGTGAGTATGAGAGTCAGTGAATGAGTGCATTTGTATGTTACTGTGTTGGCTTGGGTGTATTCACATGTCTGCGTATGCACGTGTGTTTTTTAAGTGTGATTGTGTTTTTCTGTGAGTGTGTGAATGTGAGGGTAGGGGTGTGTGTGTTGTCTCCTGTGTGTGTTCGCATGTGTGTTAGTGTTTGTTTATATCTGTGTGTGTTTCTGTGTTTGTACGTGTCTGATTACATTTGAGTGTGAATTTGTAAATACGTGCCTGAATGAGCGTGTGCATCTATGTTTGTGATTGTGGACGTTTGGGTGTGTGTACGTGTACATATCTGAGTGTGTATGGCTGTGAGTGTTTGTGAATGACTCAGTGTGTGTGTGTATGGGTGTGTACGTGTGTGTGTGTGAGATGGGAACGGGTGTGCGTTTGTGATGTGTGTCAGTGTGTTGCCTCGGGTTTGAGTATCGATTCAATATTGTGGGTGAGTGTGTGTGTGAGAGAGTGTGAATGTCTGCATGTGTATGTTCATGTGTGTAAGTGTGTGTGAGGGTGAGTGTGTGACTTGTGTGGTTATAAGTGTGTAAGGGTGTGTGTGACTGTGTGTTGGCATCTGTGTATGTGTGTTTGTGTTTTCATGTGTATATGCTTGTGAGTGTGTAATTTTGTGTGTGTATAGGTGCGAGTCCATTTTTGAGTACGTATGAATATGTGAGTGAGAGCGAGAGTAGGTACATATGTGTGATTGTATGTGCGTATAGTGTTGAGTGTGTATTTCTGTGTGTGTGTAGGTGTGTGAGCCTATTTTTGAGTGTGAGTGTTTGTGACTTACTGTGTAAGTGTGTATGTTGGTGTGTGAGTGCTTGTGTCCAAGGGTGTATGTATATGAATGTTTTTGTGTAAGGGTTTTTGTGTGGGCTGGTGTGTGATGTGTACAATATTGTGTTTTGCGTTATGTGTCTGTGTGTTGTGTTTGTGTTTGTACTCGTGCATTTGTGTGTACGTGTAGGTTCATATGTGTGTGAGGGTGAATGTGTGTGTGCTTTTGAGTGTGTGTATGGGTGTGTGCAGCTGTGTTGGCATCTGTGTATGTGTGTGTTTACGTTTGTATGTTGTGCATAGGCTTGTGAGTGCGTATTTGTGTGTGTAGGTGTTTGAGATTATTTTTGAGTGTGAGTGAGTATAAATGTGTGAGTGACTGAAAGGGGGTACATATGTGATATGGCATGTACATATGTTTGTGAGGTGAGTGTGTGACTTCTGTGTTTATAAGTGTGTAAAGGTGTGTGTGACTGTGGGCATCGGTGCATGTGTGTTTGTGTTTTCATGTGTATATGCCTGGGAGTGTATATTCTTGTGTGTGTGTATAGGTGTGAGTCTATCTTTGAGTGAGTATGACTGTGTGAGTCAGAGTTAGAGTGGGTAAATTGAGTGATTGTATGTGTGTATATTTGTGAGTGTGTATTTCTGTGTGTGTGTAGGTGTGTGAGTCTACTTTTGAGTGCGAGTGAGTACGAAGGTGTGAGTGAGTGACAGGTGTGCATAATGTGTGATTGTATGTGCGTATATATGTGAGTGTGTATTTCTGTACGTGTGTAATGTGTGACTGTGTGTTGGCATGTGTGCTTGTGTTTTTACGTGTATATGCTTGTGAGTGTGCCTTTTTGTGTGTGTATAGGTGTGAGTCAATTTTTAAGTAAGTGCGTATGACTGTGTGAGTGAGAGTGAGAGTGGGTACCTATGTGTGATTGTATGTGTGTATACTTGTGAGTGCATATTTCTGCGTGTGTGAGTGTGTAAGTGTGGGTGTTTGTATCTGAGTTTGAGGGAATGTGAGAGAGTGTGTCTGTGTTTGTGTGTGTACGTTTGATAGCATGTGTCGGTGAGTGTGTGTCAGTGACAGTCTGCGTGAGAGTTTTATTCGTGGGAGTTGGCTTCTGTGTTTCAGTACGTATTTCAATGTGTGTGAGTTATGTGTGGGTGTGTGTGACTGATGGGTCTTAGTGGGTTGGCTTATGGGTCAGAGTATGAATTCAAGGGTGTGTGTGTGTTTGTGTGTGTGAGTGTGAAAGCATGTGAATGCGTTTGGTGTGAGGGTGGGTGTGTGAGTGTTGGTGTTCATGGGTTTGTATGGGTGTGCATGAGTGTGTGTTGTCATCTGTGCATGTGGGCATTTGTGTTTGTAGGTGTATATGCTTGTGAGTGGGTATTTGTGTGTGGGTAGGTGTTTGAATCTCTTTTTGAGTGTGAGTGAGTATAAATGTTTGAGTGACAGAAAGGGGGTACATATGTGATATTGTATGTACCTGTTTGTGAGTGTGTATTTTTGTGTGTGTAGAGGTGTGAGTCTATTTTTGAGTAAGGGGGTATGAGTGTGTGAGTCGGAGTAAGAGTGGGGACATAGGTGTGACTGTATGTGCGTATATTTGTGAGTATGTATTTCTGTGTGTGGGTGTGGGTGTGTGAGTCTGTTTTTGAGTGTGAGTGAGTATGAATGTGTGAGTGAATGACGGCGTACATAGGTGTGATTGTACGGGCCTATGTTTGTGAGTCCGTATTTCTGTGTGTGTGGGTGTGTAAGAGGGTGCATAAATGTGTGTTTCAGTGAATGCGAGAGAGCGTATTCCCGTGTGTGTTTGTGTTTCTGTGTGTGTGTGATTGCATGTGGTGTTGAGTGTGTGAGTGTGAGTGACAGAGTCAATGTGAGAATTTTGTTTTTGTGAGTTGGCTTGTGTGTTTGTGTGTGTTTGAAAGTGTATGTGAGCGGTGAGTGTGTGTATTTGTGTGATGTGTCTTAGTGGGTTGGCATGTGTGTCTGAGTATGGATTCAAATGCTTTGGAGGGTGTTTGTGTGTGAGTGCGAGACAGAGTAAATGTGTAAACGTGTAGGTGTATGAGCGTGTGAGTTTTGAATGTGTGTGTAAGTGACTGTGCGGGAGTGTAAATGTGAGTGTGCGAGTGTCTGGAATTTTTTCTCTGTAGGTGTGCATGTGATTGCAAGGGAGTCTTGTGTGGGTGAGTGTGAGTTTTGGGGTGTTGGTGGGTGTATGTGAGTGAATGTGTGACTGCATCTGTGTGTACATGTGTATTTGAACATGAATTTCTTTGTTCATGGGTGCGAGAGTTAGTGTGAATGAGTTAGTGTGTGACATTGTGTTTTGGTGTGGGGAGGTGTGTGAGAATGTGCAGGCGTTTGCAAGTGAGTGTGTCAGTGAGTTTGGGATTGAGTGTGCATTGGTACTTGGGTGCGGGAGTGTGAATGATTGTGTGAGGTTGGTTATTGTGTGCATTGGTGTGAGTGTGTGCGTGTGTGTGTATGTGTGTGAGTGCATGCAGTGGGAGATATGTGGGTGAGTATGAGAGTCAGTGAATGAGTGCATTTGTATGTTACTGTGTTGGCTTGGGTGTATTCACATGTCTGCGTATGCACGTGTGTTTTTTAAGTGTGATTGTGTTTTTCTGTGAGTGTGTGAATGTGAGGGTAGGGGTGTGTGTGTTGTCTCCTGTGTGTGTTCGCATGTGTGTTAGTGTTTGTTTATATCTGTGTGTGTTTCTGTGTTTGTACGTGTCTGATTACATTTGAGTGTGAATTTGTAAATATGTGCCTGAATGAGCGTGTGCATCTATGTTTGTGATTGTGGACGTTTGGGTGTGTGTACGTGTACATATCTGAGTGTGTATGGCTGTGAGTGTTTGTGAATGAGTCAGTGTGTGTGTGTATGGGTGTGTACGTGTGTGTGTGTGAGATGGGAATGGGTGTGCGTTTGTGATGTGTGTCAGTGTGTTGCCTCGGGTTTGAGTATCGATTCAATATTGTGGGTGAGTTTGTGGGTGAGTGTGTGTGTGAGAGAGTGTGAATGTCTGCATGTGTATGTTCATGTGTGTAAGTGTGTGTGAGGGTGAGTGTGTGACTTGTGTGGTTATAAGTGTGTAAGGGTGTGTGTGACTGTGTGTTGGCATCTGTGTATGTGTGTTTGTGTTTTCATGTGTATATGCTTGTGAGTGTGTAATTTTGTGTGTGTATAGGTGCGAGTCCATTTTTGAGTACGTATGAATATGTGAGTGAGAGCGAGAGTAGGTACATATGTGTGATTGTATGTGCGTATAGTGTTGAGTGTGTATTTCTGTGTGTGTGTAGGTGTGTGAGCCTATTTTTGAGTGTGAGTGTTTGTGACTTACTGTGTAAGTGTGTATGTTGGTGTGTGAGTGCTTGTGTCCAAGGGTGTATGTATATGAATGTTTTTGTGTAAGGGTTTTTGTGTGTGCTGGTGTGTGATGTGTACAATACTGTGTTTTGCGTTATGTGTCTGTGTGTTGTGTTTGTGTTTGTACTCGTGCATTTGTGTGTACGTGTAGGTTCATATGTGTGTGAGGGTGAATGTGTGTGTGCTTTTGAGTGTGTGTATGGGTGTGTGCAGGTGTGTTGGAATCTGTGTATGTGTGTGATTATGTTTGTATGTGCATAGGCTTGTGAGTGCGTATTTGTGTGTGTAGGTGTTTGAGATTATTTTTGAGTGTGAGTGAGTATAAATGTGTGAGTGACTGAAAGGGGGTACATATGTGATAAGGCATGTACATATGTTTGTGAGGTGAGTGTGTGACTTCTGTGTTTATAAGTGTGTAAAGTGTGTGTGACTGTTGGCATCGGTGCATGTGTGTTTGTGTTTTCATGTGTATATGCCTGGGAGTGTATATTCTTGTGTGTGTATAGGTGTGAGTCTATCTTTGAGTGAGTGAGTATGACTGTGTGAGTCAGAGTTAGAGTGGGTAAATTGTGTGATTGTATGTGTGTATATTTGTGAGTGTGTATTTCTGTGTGTGTGTAGGTGTGTGAGTCTACTTTTGAGTGTGAGTGAGTACGAAGGTGTGAGTGAGTGACAGGTGTGCATAATGTGTGATTGTATGTGCGTATATATGTGAGTGTGTATTTCTGTACGTGTGTAATGTGTGACTGTGTGTTGGCATGTGTGCTTGTGTTTTTACGTGTATATGCTTGTGAGTGTGCCTTTTTGTGTGTGTATAGGTGTGAGTCTATTTTTAAGTAAGTGCGTATGACTGTGTGAGTGAGAGTGAGAGTGGGTACCTATGTGTGATTGTATGTGTGTATACTTGTGAGTGCATATTTCCGCGTGTGTGAGTGTGTAAGTGTGGGTGTTTGTATCTGAGTTTGAGGGAATGTGAGAGAGTGTGTGTGTTTGTGTGTGTACGTTTGATAGCATGTGTCGGTGAGTGTGTGTCAGTGACAGTCTGCGTGAGAGTTTTATTCGTGGGAGTTGGCTTCTGTGTTTCAGTACGTATTTCAATGTGTGTGAGTTATGTGTGGGTGTGTGTGACTGATGGGTCTTAGTGGGTTGGCTTATGGGTAAGAGTATGAATTCAAGGGTGTGTGTGTGTTTGTGTGTGTGAGTGTGAAAGCATGTGAATGCGTTTGGTGTGAGGGTGGGTGTGTGAGTGTTGGTGTTCATGGGTTTGTATGGGTGTGCATGAGTGTGTGTTGTCATCTGTGCATGTGGGCATTTGTGTTTGTAGGTGTATATGCTTGTGAGTGGGTATTTGTGTGTGTGTAGGTGTTTGAATCTCTTTTTGAGTGTGAGTGAGTATAAATGTTTGAGTGACGGAAAGGGGGTACATATGTGATATTGTATGTACCTGTTTGTGAGTGTGTATTTTTGTGTGTGTAGACGTGTGAGTCTATTTTTGAGTAAGGGGGTATGAGTGTGTGAGTCGGAGTAAGAGTGGGGACATAGGTGTGACTGTATGTGCGTATATTTGTGAGTATGTATTTCTGTGTGTGTGTGTGTGGGTGTGTGAGTCTGTTTTTGAGTGTGAGTGAGTATGAATGTGTGAGTGAATGACGGGGTGCATATGTGTGATTGTATGGGCACATGTTTGTGAGTCTGTATTTCTGTGTGTGTGGGTGTGTAAGAGGGTGTATAAATGTGTGTTTCAGTGAATGCGAGAGAGCGTATTCCCGTGTGTGTTTGTGTTTCTGTGTGTGTGTGATTGCATGTGGTGTTGAGTGTGTGAGTGTGAGTGACAGAGTCAATGTGAGAATTTTGTTTTTGTGAGTTGGCTTGTGTGTCTGTGTGTGTTTGAATGTGTATGTGAGGGGTGAGTGTGTGTATTTGTGTGATGTGTCTTAGTGGGTTGGCATGTGTGTCTGAGTATGGATTCAAATGCTTTGGAGGGTGTTTGTGTGTGAGTGCGAGACAGAGTAAATGTGTAAACGTGTAGGTGTATGAGCGTGTGAGTTTTGAATGTGTGTGTAAGTGACTGTGCGGGAGTGTAAATGTGAGTGTGCGAGCGTCTGGAATTTTTTTCTCTGTAGGTGTGCATGTGATTGCAAGGGAGTCATGTGTGGGTGAGTGTGAGTGTGAGTTTTGGGGTGTTGGTGGGTGTATGTGAGTGAATGTGTGACTGCATCTGTGTGTACATGTGTATTTGAACATGAATTTCTTTGTTCATGGGTGCGAGAGTTAGTGTGAATGAGTTAGTGTGTGACATTGTGTTTTGGTGTGGGGAGGTGTGTGAGAATGTGCAGGCGTTTGCAAGTGAGTGTGTCAGTGAGTTTGGGATTGAGTGGGCGTTGGTGCTTGGGTGCGGGAGTGTGAATGATTGTGTGAGGTTGGTTCTTGTGTGCGTTGGTGTGAGTGTGTGCGTGTGTGTGTGTATGTGTTTGAGTGCATGCAGTGGGAGATATGTGGGTGAGTATGAGAGTCAGTGAATGAGTGCATTTGTATGTTACTGTGTTGGCTTGGGTGTATTCACGTCTGCGTATGCACGTGTGTTTTTTAAGTGTGATTGTGTTTTTCTGTGAGTGTGTGAATGTGAGGGTAGGGGTGTGTGTGTTGTCTCCTGTGTGTGTTCACATGTGTGTTAGTGTTTGTTTATATCTGTGTGTGTTTCTGTGTTTGTACGTGTCTGATTACATTTGAGTGTGAATTTGTAAATATGTGCATGAATGAGCGTGTGCATCTATGTTTGTGATTGTGGACGTTTGGGTGTGTGTACGTGTACATATCTGAGTGTGTATGGCAGTGAGTGTTTGTGAATGAGTCAGTGTGTGTGTGTATGGGTGTGTACGTGTGTGTGTGTGAGATGGGAACGGGTGTGCGTTTGTGATGTGTGTCAGTGTGTTGCCTCGGGTTTGAGTATCGATTCAATATTGTGGGTGAGTTTGTGGGTGAGTGTGTGTGTGAGAGAGTGTGAATGTCTGCATGTGTATGTTCATATGTGTGTAAGTGTGTGTGAGGGTGAGTGTGTGACTTGTGTGGTTATAAGTGTGTAAGAGTGTGTGTGACTGTGTGTTGGCATCTGTGTATGTGTGTTTGTGTTTTCATGTGTATATGCTTGTGAGTGTGTAATTTTGTGTGTGTATAGGTGCGAGTCCATTTTTGAGTACGTATGAATATGTGAGTGAGAGCGAGAGTAGGTACATATGTGTGATTGTATGTGCGTATAGTGTTGAGTGTGTATTTCTGTGTGTGTGTAGGTGTGTGAGCCTATTTTTGAGTGTGAGTGTTTGTGACTTACTGTGTAAGTGTGTATGTTGGTGTGTGAGTGCTTGTGTCCAAGGGTGTATGTATATGAATGTTTTTGTGTAAGGGTTTTTGTGTGTGCTGGTGTGTGATGTGTACAATACTGTGTTTTGCGTTATGTGTCTGTGTGTTGTGTTTGTGTTTGTACTCGTGCATTTGTGTGTACGTGTAGGTTCATATGTGTGTGAGGGTGAATGTGTGTGTGCTTTTGAGTGTGTGTATGGGTGTGTGCAGGTGTGTTGGCATCTGTGTATGTGTGTGATTATGTTTGTATGTGCATAGGCTTGTGAGTGCGTATTTGTGTGTGTAGGTGTTTGAGATTATTTTTGAGTGTGAGTGAGTATAAATGTGTGAGTGACTGAAAGGGGGTACATATGTGATATGGCATGTACATATGTTTGTGAGGTGAGTGTGTGACTTCTGTGTTTATAAGTGTGTAAAGTGTGTGTGACTGTTGGCATCGGTGCATGTGTGTTTGTGTTTTCATGTGTATATGCCTGGGAGTGTATATTCTTGTGTGTGTATAGGTGTGAGTCTATCTTTGAGTGAGTGAGTATGACTGTGTGAGTCAGAGTTAGAGTGGGTAAATTGTGTGATTGTATGTGTGTATATTTGTGAGTGTGTATTTCTGTGTGTGTGTAGGTGTGTGAGTCTACTTTTGAGTGCGAGTGAGTACGAAGGTGTGAGTGAGTGACAGGTGTGCATAATGTGTGATTGTATGTGCGTATATATGTGAGTGTGTATTTCTGTACGTGTGTAATGTGTGACTGTGTGTTGGCATGTGTGCTTGTGTTTTTACGTGTATATGCTTGTGAGTGTGCCTTTTTGTGTGTGTATAGGTGTGAGTCAATTTTTAAGTAAGTGCGTATGACTGTGTGAGTGAGAGTGAGAGTGGGTACCTATGTGTGATTGTATGTGTGTATACTTGTGAGTGCATATTTCTGCGTGTGTGAGTGTGTAAGTGTGGGTGTTTGTATCTGAGTTTGAGGGAATGTGAGAGAGTGTGTCTGTGTTTGTGTGTGTACGTTTGATAGCATGTGTCGGTGAGTGTGTGTCAGTGACAGTCTGCGTGAGAGTTTTATTCGTGGGAGTTGGCTTCTGTGTTTCAGTACGTATTTCAATGTGTGTGAGTTATGTGTGGGTGTGTGTGACTGATGGGTCTTAGTGGGTTGGCTTATGGGTCAGAGTATGAATTCAAGGGTGTGTGTGTGTTTGTGTGTGTGAGTGTGAAAACATGTGAATGCGTTTGGTGTGAGGGTGGGTGTGTGAGTGTTGGTGTTCATGGGTTTGTATGGGTGTGCATGAGTGTGTGTTGTCATCTGTGCATGTGGGCATTTGTGTTTGTAGGTGTATATGCTTGTGAGTGGGTATTTGTGTGTGGGTAGGTGTTTGAATCTCTTTTTGAGTGTGAGTGAGTATAAATGTTTGAGTGACGGAAAGGGGGTACATATGTGATATTGTATGTACCTGTTTGTGAGTGTGTATTTTTGTGTGTGTAGAGGTGTGAGTCTATTTTTGAGTAAGGGGGTATGAGTGTGTGAGTCGGAGTAAGAGTGGGGACATAGGTGTGACTGTATGTGCGTATATTTGTGAGTATGTATTTCTGTGTGTGGGTGTGGGTGTGTGAGTCTGTTTTTGAGTGTGAGTGAGTATGAATGTGTGAGTGAATGACGGGGTGCATATGTGTGATTGTATGGGCACATGTTTGTGAGTCTGTATTTCTGTGTGTGTGGGTGTGTAAGAGGGTGTATAAATGTGTGTTTCAGTGAATGCGAGAGAGCGTATTCCCGTGTGTGTTTGTGTTTCTGTGTGTGTGTGATTGCATGTGGTGTTGAGTGTGTGAGTGTGAGTGACAGAGTCAATGTGAGAATTTTGTTTTTGTGAGTTGGCTTGTGTGTCTGTGTGTGTTTGAATGTGTATGTGAGGGGTGAGTGTGTGTATTTGTGTGATGTGTCTTAGTGGGTTGGCATGTGTGTCTGAGTATGGATTCAAATGCTTTGGAGGGTGTTTGTGTGTGAGTGCGAGACAGAGTAAATGTGTAAACGTGTAGGTGTATGAGCGTGTGAGTTTTGAATGTGTGTGTAAGTGACTGTGCGGGAGTGTAAATGTGAGTGTGCGAGCGTCTGGAATTTTTTTCTCTGTAGGTGTGCATGTGATTGCAAGGGAGTCATGTGTGGGTGAGTGTGAGTGTGAGTTTTGGGGTGTTGGTGGGTGTATGTGAGTGAATGTGTGACTGCATCTGTGTGTACATGTGTATTTGAACATGAATTTCTTTGTTCATGGGTGCGAGAGTTAGTGTGAATGAGTTAGTGTGTGACATTGTGTTTTGGTGTGGGGAGGTGTGTGAGAATGTGCAGGCGTTTGCAAGTGAGTGTGTCAGTGAGTTTGGGATTGAGTGGGCGTTGGTGCTTGGGTGCGGGAGTGTGAATGATTGTGTGAGGTTGGTTCTTGTGTGCGTTGGTGTGAGTGTGTGCGTGTGTGTGTGTATGTGTGTGAGTGCATGCAGTGGGAGATATGTGGGTGAGTATGAGAGTCAGTGAATGAGTGCATTTGTATGTTACTGTGTTGGCTTGGGTGTATTCACATGTCTGCGTATGCACGTGTGTTTTTTAAGTGTGATTGTGTTTTTCTGTGAGTGTGTGAATGTGAGGGTAGGGGTGTGTGTGTTGTCTCCTGTGTGTGTTCACATGTGTGTTAGTGTTTGTTTATATCTGTGTGTGTTTCTGTGTTTGTACGTGTCTGATTACATTTGAGTGTGAATTTGTAAATATGTGCATGAATGAGCGTGTGCATCTATGTTTGTGATTGTGGACGTTTGGGTGTGTGTACGTATACATATCTGAGTGTGTATGGCAGTGAGTGTTTGTGAATGAGTCAGTGTGTGTGTGTATGGGTGTGTACGTGTGTGTGTGTGAGATGGGAACGGGTGTGCGTTTGTGATGTGTGTCAGTGTGTTGCCTCGGGTTTGAGTATCGATTCAATATTGTGGGTGAGTTTGTGGGTGAGTGTGTGTGTGAGAGAGTGTGAATGTCTGCATGTGTATGTTCATATGTGTGTAAGTGTGTGTGAGGGTGAGTGTGTGACTTGTGTGGTTATAAGTGTGTAAGGGTGTGTGTGACTGTGTGTTGGCATCTGTGTATGTGTGTTTGTGTTTTCATGTGTATATGCTTGTGAGTGTGTAATTTTGTGTGTGTATAGGTGCGAGTCCATTTTTGAGTACGTATGAATATGTGAGTGAGAGCGAGAGTAGGTACATATGTGTGATTGTATGTGCGTATAGTGTTGAGTGTGTATTTCTGTGTGTGTGTAGGTGTGTGAGCCTATTTTTGAGTGTGTGTTTGTGACTTACTGTGTAAGTGTGTATGTTGGTGTGTGAGTGCTTGTGTCCAAGGGTGTATGTATATGAATGTTTTTGTGTAAGGGTTTTTGTGTGTGCTGGTGTGTGATGTGTACAATACTGTGTTTTGCGTTATGTGTCTGTGTGTTGTGTTTGTGTTTGTACTCGTGCATTTGTGTGTACGTGTAGGTTCATATGTGTGTGAGGGTGAATGTGTGTGTGCTTTTGAGTGTGTGTATGGGTGTGTGCAGGTGTGTTGGCATCTGTGTATGTGTGTGATTATGTTTGTATGTGCATAGGCTTGTGAGTGCGTATTTGTGTGTGTAGGTGTTTGAGATTATTTTTGAGTGTGAGTGAGTATAAATGTGTGAGTGACTGAAAGGGGGTACATATGTGATATGGCATGTACATATGTTTGTGAGGTGAGTGTGTGACTTCTGTGTTTATAAGTGTGTAAAGTGTGTGTGACTGTTGGCATCGGTGCATGTGTGTTTGTGTTTTCATGTGTATATGCCTGGGAGTGTATATTCTTGTGTGTGTATAGGTGTGAGTCTATCTTTGAGTGAGTGAGTATGACTGTGTGAGTCAGAGTTAGAGTGGGTAAATTGTGTGATTGTATGTGTGTATATTTGTGAGTGTGTATTTCTGTGTGTGTGTAGGTGTGTGAGTCTACTTTTGAGTGCGAGTGAGTACGAAGGTGTGAGTGAGTGACAGGTGTGCATAATGTGTGATTGTATGTGCGTATATATGTGAGTGTGTATTTCTGTACGTGTGTAATGTGTGACTGTGTGTTGGCATGTGTGCTTGTGTTTTGACGTGTATATGCTTGTGAGTGTGCCTTTTTGTGTGTGTATAGGTGTGAGTCAATTTTTAAGTAAGTGCGTATGACTGTGTGAGTGAGAGTGAGAGTGGGTACCTATGTGTGATTGTATGTGTGTATACTTGTGAGTGCATATTTCTGCGTGTGTGAGTGTGTAAGTGTGGGTGTTTGTATCTGAGTTTGAGGGAATGTGAGAGAGTGTGTCTGTGTTTGTGTGTGTACGTTTGATAGCATGTGTCGGTGAGTGTGTGTCAGTGACAGTCTGCGTGAGAGTTTTATTCGTGGGAGTTGGCTTCTGTGTTTCAGTACGTATTTCAATGTGTGTGAGTTATGTGTGGGTGTGTGTGACTGATGGGTCTTAGTGGGTTGGCTTATGGGTCAGAGTATGAATTCAAGGGTGTGTGTGTGTTTGTGTGTGTGAGTGTGAAAGCATGTGAATGCGTTTGGTGTGAGGGTGTGTGTGTGAGTGTTGGTGTTCATGGGTTTGTATGGGTGTGCATGAGTGTGTGTTGTCATCTGTGCATGTGGGCATTTGTGTTTGTAGGTGTATATGCTTGTGAGTGGGTATTTGTGTGTGTGTAGGTGTTTGAATCTCTTTTTGAGTGTGAGTGAGTATAAATGTTTGAGTGACGGAAAGGGGGTACATATGTGATATTGTATGTACCTGTTTGTGAATGTGTATTTTTGTGTGTGTAGAGGTGTGAGTCTATTTTTGAGTAAGGGGGTATGAGTGTGTGAGTCGGAGTAAGAGTGGGGACATAGGTGTGACTGTATGTGCGTATATTTGTGAGTATGTATTTCTGTGTGTGGGTGTGGGTGTGTGAGTCTGTTTTTGAGTGTGAGTGAGTATGAATGTGTGAGTGAATGACGGGGTGCATATGTGTGATTGTATGGGCACATGTTTGTGAGTCTGTATTTCTGTGTGTGTGGGTGTGTAAGAGGGTGTATAAATGTGTGTTTCAGTGAATGCGAGAGAGCGTATTCCCGTGTGTGTTTGTGTTTCTGTGTGTGTGTGATTGCATGTGGTGTTGAGTGTGTGAGTGTGAGTGACAGAGTCAATGTGAGAATTTTGTTTTTGTGAGTTGGCTTGTGTGTCTGTGTGTGTTTGAATGTGTATGTGAGGGGTGAGTGTGTGTATTTGTGTGATGTGTCTTAGTGGGTTGGCATGTGTGTCTGAGTATGGATTCAAATGCTTTGGAGGGTGTTTGTGTGTGAGTGCGAGACAGAGTAAATGTGTAAACGTGTAGGTGTATGAGCGTGTGAGTTTTGAATGTGTGTGTAAGTGACTGTGCGGGAGTGTAAATGTGAGTGTGCGAGCGTCTGGAATTTTTTTCTCTGTAGGTGTGCATGTGATTGCAAGGGAGTCATGTGTGGGTGAGTGTGAGTGTGAGTTTTGGGGTGTTGGTGGGTGTATGTGAGTGAATGTGTGACTGCATCTGTGTGTACATGTGTATTTGAACATGAATTTCTTTGTTCATGGGTGCGAGAGTTAGTGTGAATGAGTTAGTGTGTGACATTGTGTTTTGGTGTGGGGAGGTGTGTGAGAATGTGCAGGCGTTTGCAAGTGAGTGTGTCAGTGAGTTTGGGATTGAGTGTGCGTTGGTGCTTGGGTGCGGGAGTGTGAATGATTGTGTGAGGTTGGTTCTTGTGTGCGTTGGTGTGAGTGTGTGCGTGTGTGTGTGTATGTGTGTGAGTGCATGCAGTGGGAGATATGTGGGTGAGTATGAGAGTCAGTGAATGAGTGCATTTGTATGTTACTGTGTTGGCTTGGGTGTATTCACATGTCTGCGTATGCACGTGTGTTTTTTAAGTGTGATTGTGTTTTTCTGTGAGTGTGTGAATGTGAGGGTAGGGGTGTGTGTGTTGTCTCCTGTGTGTGTTCACATGTGTGTTAGTGTTTGTTTATATCTGTGTGTGTTTCTGTGTTTGTACGTGTCTGATTACATTTGAGTGTGAATTTGTAAATATGTGCATGAATGAGCGTGTGCATCTATGTTTGTGATTGTGGACGTTTGGGTGTGTGTACGTGTACATATCTGAGTGTGTATGGCAGTGAGTGTTTGTGAATGAGTCAGTGTGTGTGTGTATGGGTGTGTACGTGTGTGTGTGTGAGATGGGAACGGGTGTGTGTTTGTGATGTGTGTCAGTGTGTTGCCTCGGGTTTGAGTATCGATTCAATATTGTGGGTGAGTTTGTGGGTGAGTGTGTGTGTGAGAGAGTGTGAATGTCTGCATGTGTATGTTCATATGTGTGTAAGTGTGTGTGAGGGTGAGTGTGTGACTTGTGTGGTTATAAGTGTGTAAGGGTGTGTGTGACTGTGTGTTGGCATCTGTGTATGTGTGTTTGTGTTTTCATGTGTATATGCTTGTGAGTGTGTAATTTTGTGTGTGTATAGGTGCGAGTCCATTTTTGAGTACGTATGAATATGTGAGTGAGAGCGAGAGTAGGTACATATGTGTGATTGTATGTGCGTATAGTGTTGAGTGTGTATTTCTGTGTGTGTGTAGGTGTGTGAGCCTATTTTTGAGTGTGTGTTTGTGACTTACTGTGTAAGTGTGTATGTTGGTGTGTGAGTGCTTGTGTCCAAGGGTGTATGTATATGACTGTTTTTGTGTAAGGGTTTTTGTGTGTGCTGGTGTGTGATGTGTACAATACTGTGTTTTGCGTTATGTGTCTGTGTGTTGTGTTTGTGTTTGTACTCGTGCATTTGTGTGTACGTGTAGGTTCATATGTGTGTGAGGGTGAATGTGTGTGTGCTTTTGAGTGTGTGTATGGGTGTGTGCAGGTGTGTTGGAATCTGTGTATGTGTGTGATTATGTTTGTATGTGCATAGGCTTGTGAGTGCGTATTTGTGTGTGTAGGTGTTTGAGATTATTTTTGAGTGTGAGTGAGTATAAATGTGTGAGTGACTGAAAGGGGGTACATATGTGATATGGCATGTACATATGTTTGTGAGGTGAGTGTGTGACTTCTGTGTTTATAAGTGTGTAAAGTGTGTGTGACTGTTGGCATCGGTGCATGTGTGTTTGTGTTTTCATGTGTATATGCCTGGGAGTGTATATTCTTGTGTGTGTATAGGTGTGAGTCTATCTTTGAGTGAGTGAGTATGACTGTGTGAGTCAGAGTTAGAGTGGGTAAATTGTGTGATTGTATGTGTGTATATTTGTGAGTGTGTATTTCTGTGTGTGTGTAGGTGTGTGAGTCTACTTTTGAGTGCGAGTGAGTACGAAGGTGTGAGTGAGTGACAGGTGTGCATAATGTGTGATTGTATGTGCGTATATATGTGAGTGTGTATTTCTGTACGTGTGTAATGTGTGACTGTGTGTTGGCATGTGTGCTTGTGTTTTGACGTGTATATGCTTGTGAGTGTGCCTTTTTGTGTGTGTATAGGTGTGAGTCAATTTTTAAGTAAGTGCGTATGACTGTGTGAGTGAGAGTGAGAGTGGGTACCTATGTGTGATTGTATGTGTGTATACTTGTGAGTGCATATTTCTGCGTGTGTGAGTGTGTAAGTGTGGGTGTTTGTATCTGAGTTTGAGGGAATGTGAGAGAGTGTGTCTGTGTTTGTGTGTGTACGTTTGATAGCATGTGTCGGTGAGTGTGTGTCAGTGACAGTCTGCGTGAGAGTTTTATTCGTGGGAGTTGGCTTCTGTGTTTCAGTACGTATTTCAATGTGTGTGAGTTATGTGTGGGTGTGTGTGACTGATGGGTCTTAGTGGGTTGGCTTATGGGTCAGAGTATGAATTCAAGGGTGTGTGTGTGTTTGTGTGTGTGAGTGTGAAAGCATGTGAATGCGTTTGGTGTGAGGGTGGGTGTGTGAGTGTTGGTGTTCATGGGTTTGTATGGGTGTGCATGAGTGTGTGTTGTCATCTGTGCATGTGGGCATTTGTGTTTGTAGGTGTATATGCTTGTGAGTGGGTATTTGTGTGTGGGTAGGTGTTTGAATCTCTTTTTGAGTGTGAGTGAGTATAAATGTTTGAGTGACGGAAAGGGGGTACATATGTGATATTGTATGTACCTGTTTGTGAGTGTGTATTTTTGTGTGTGTAGAGGTGTGAGTCTATTTTTGAGTAAGGGGGTATGAGTGTGTGAGTCGGAGTAAGAGTGGGGACATAGGTGTGACTGTATGTGCGTATATTTGTGAGTATGTATTTCTGTGTGTGGGTGTGGGTGTGTGAGTCTGTTTTTGAGTGTGAGTGAGTATGAATGTGTGAGTGAATGACGGGGTGCATATGTGTGATTGTATGGGCACATGTTTGTGAGTCTGTATTTCTGTGTGTGTGGGTGTGTAAGAGGGTGTATAAATGTGTGTTTCAGTGAATGCGAGAGAGCGTATTCCCGTGTGTGTTTGTGTTTCTGTGTGTGTGTGATTGCATGTGGTGTTGAGTGTGTGAGTGTGAGTGACAGAGTCAATGTGAGAATTTTGTTTTTGTGAGTTGGCTTGTGTGTCTGTGTGTGTTTGAATGTGTATGTGAGGGGTGAGTGTGTGTATTTGTGTGATGTGTCTTAGTGGGTTGGCATGTGTGTCTGAGTATGGATTCAAATGCTTTGGAGGGTGTTTGTGTGTGAGTGCGAGACAGAGTAAATGTGTAAACGTGTAGGTGTATGAGCGTGTGAGTTTTGAATGTGTGTGTAAGTGACTGTGCGGGAGTGTAAATGTGAGTGTGCGAGCGTCTGTAATTTTTTTCTCTGTAGGTGTGCATGTGATTGCAAGGGAGTCATGTGTGGGTGAGTGTGAGTGTGAGTTTTGGGGTGTTGGTGGGTGTATGTGAGTGAATGTGTGACTGCATCTGTGTGTACATGTGTATTTGAACATGAATTTCTTTGTTCATGGGTGCGAGAGTTAGTGTGAATGAGTTAGTGTGTGACATTGTGTTTTGGTGTGGGGAGGTGTGTGAGAATGTGCAGGCGTTTGCAAGTGAGTGTGTCAGTGAGTTTGGGATTGAGTGGGCGTTGGTGCTTGGGTGCGGGAGTGTGAATGATTGTGTGAGGTTGGTTCTTGTGTGCGTTGGTGTGAGTGTGTGCGTGTGTGTGTGTATGTGTGTGAGTGCATGCAGTGGGAGATATGTGGGTGAGTATGAGAGTCAGTGAATGAGTGCATTTGTATGTTACTGTGTTGGCTTGGGTGTATTCACATGTCTGCGTATGCACGTGTGTTTTTTAAGTGTGATTGTGTTTTTCTGTGAGTGTGTGAATGTGAGGGTAGGGGTGTGTGTGTTGTCTCCTGTGTGTGTTCACATGTGTGTTAGTGTTTGTTTATATCTGTGTGTGTTTCTGTGTTTGTACGTGTCTGATTACATTTGAGTGTGAATTTGTAAATATGTGCATGAATGAGCGTGTGCATCTATGTTTGTGATTGTGGACGTTTGGGTGTGTGTACGTGTACATATCTGAGTGTGTATGGCAGTGAGTGTTTGTGAATGAGTCAGTGTGTGTGTGTATGGGTGTGTACGTGTGTGTGTGTGAGATGGGAACGGGTGTGTGTTTGTGATGTGTGTCAGTGTGTTGCCTCGGGTTTGAGTATCGATTCAATATTGTGGGTGAGTTTGTGGGTGAGTGTGTGTGTGAGAGAGTGTGAATGTCTGCATGTGTATGTTCATATGTGTGTAAGTGTGTGTGAGGGTGAGTGTGTGACTTGTGTGGTTATAAGTGTGTAAGGGTGTGTGTGACTGTGTGTTGGCATCTGTGTATGTGTGTTTGTGTTTTCATGTGTATATGCTTGTGAGTGTGTAATTTTGTGTGTGTATAGGTGCGAGTCCATTTTTGAGTACGTATGAATATGTGAGTGAGAGCGAGAGTAGGTACATATGTGTGATTGTATGTGCGTATAGTGTTGAGTGTGTATTTCTGTGTGTGTGTAGGTGTGTGAGCCTATTTTTGAGTGTGTGTTTGTGACTTACTGTGTAAGTGTGTATGTTGGTGTGTGAGTGCTTGTGTCCAAGGGTGTATGTATATGAATGTTTTTGTGTAAGGGTTTTTGTGTGTGCTGGTGTGTGATGTGTACAATACTGTGTCTTGCGTTATGTGTCTGTGTGTTGTGTTTGTGTTTGTACTCGTGCATTTGTGTGTACGTGTAGGTTCATATGTGTGTGAGGGTGAATGTGTGTGTGCTTTTGAGTGTGTGTATGGGTGTGTGCAGGTGTGTTGGCATCTGTGTATGTGTGTGATTATGTTTGTATGTGCATAGGCTTGTGAGTGCGTATTTGTGTGTGTAGGTGTTTGAGATTATTTTTGAGTGTGAGTGAGTATAAATGTGTGAGTGACTGAAAGGGGGTACATATGTGATATGGCATGTACATATGTTTGTGAGGTGAGTGTGTGACTTCTGTGTTTATAAGTGTGTAAAGTGTGTGTGACTGTTGGCATCAGTGCATGTGTGTTTGTGTTTTCATGTGTATATGCCTGGGAGTGTATATTCTTGTGTGTGTATAGGTGTGAGTCTATCTTTGAGTGAGTGAGTATGACTGTGTGAGTCAGAGTTAGAGTGGGTAAATTGTGTGATTGTATGTGTGTATATTTGTGAGTGTGTATTTCTGTGTGTGTGTAGGTGTGTGAGTCTACTTTTGAGTGTGAGTGAGTACGAAGGTGTGAGTGAGTGACAGGTGTGCATAATGTGTGATTGTATGTGCGTATATATGTGAGTGTGTATTTCTGTACGTGTGTAATGTGTGACTGTGTGTTGGCATGTGTGCTTGTGTTTTTACGTGTATATGCTTGTGAGTGTGCCTTTTTGTGTGTGTATAGGTGTGAGTCAATTTTTAAGTAAGTGCGTATGACTGTGTGAGTGAGAGTGAGAGTGGGTACCTATGTGTGATTGTATGTGTGTATACTTGTGAGTGCATATTTCTGCGTGTGTGAGTGTGTAAGTGTGGGTGTTTGTATCTGAGTTTGAGGGAATGTGAGAGAGTGTGTCTGTGTTTGTGTGTGTACGTTTGATAGCATGTGTCGGTGAGTGTGTGTCAGTGACAGTCTGCGTGAGAGTTTTATTCGTGGGAGTTGGCTTCTGTGTTTCAGTACGTATTTCAATGTGTGTGAGTTATGTGTGGGTGTGTGTGACTGATGGGTCTTAGTGGGTTGGCTTATGGGTCAGAGTATGAATTCAAGGGTGTGTGTGTGTGAGTGTGAAAGCATGTGAATGCGTTTGGTGTGAGGGTGGGTGTGTGAGTGTTGGTGTTCATGGGTTTGTATGGGTGTGCATGAGTGTGTGTTGTCATCTGTGCATGTGGGCATTTGTGTTTGTAGGTGTATATGCTTGTGAGTGGGTATTTGTGTGTGGGTAGGTGTTTGAATCTCTTTTTGAGTGTGAGTGAGTATAAATGTTTGAGTGACGGAAAGGGGGTACATATGTGATATTGTATGTACCTGTTTGTGAGTGTGTATTTTTGTGTGTGTAGAGGTGTGAGTCTATTTTTGAGTAAGGGGGTATGAGTGTGTGAGTCGGAGTAAGAGTGGGGACATAGGTGTGACTGTATGTGCGTATATTTGTGAGTATGTATTTCTGTGTGTGTGTGTGGGTGTGTGAGTCTGTTTTTGAGTGTGAGTGAGTATGAATGTGTGAGTGAATGACGGGGTGCATATGTGTGATTGTATGGGCACATGTTTGTGAGTCCGTATTTCTGTGTGTGTGGGTGTGTAAGAGGGTGTATAAATGTGTGTTTCAGTGAATGCGAGAGAGCGTATTCCCGTGTGTGTTTGTGTTTCTGTGTGTGTGTGATTGCATGTGGTGTTGAGTGTGTGAGTGTGAGTGACAGAGTCAATGTGAGAATTTTGTTTTTGTGAGTTGGCTTGTGTGTCTGTGTGTGTTTGAATGTGTATGTGAGGGGTGAGTGTGTGTATTTGTGTGATGTGTCTTAGTGGGTTGGCATGTGTGTCTGAGTATGGATTCAAATGCTTTGGAGGGTGTTTGTGTGTGAGTGCGAGACAGAGTAAATGTGTAAACGTGTAGGTGTATGAGCGTGTGAGTTTTGAATGTGTGTGTAAGTGACTGTGCGGGAGTGTAAATGTGAGTGTGCGAGCGTCTGGAATTTTTTCTCTGTAGGTGTGCATGTGATTGCAAGGGAGTCATGTGTGGGTGAGTGTGAGTTTTGGGGTGTTGGTGGGTGTATGTGAGTGAATGTGTGACTGCATCTGTGTGTACATGTGTATTTGAACATGAATTTCTTTGTTCATGGGTGCGAGAGTTAGTGTGAATGAGTTAGTGTGTGACATTGTGTTTTGGTGTGGGGAGGTGTGTGAGAATGTGCAGGCGTTTGCAAGTGAGTGTGTCAGTGAGTTTGGGATTGAGTGTGCATTGGTGCTTGGGTGCGGGAGTGTGAATGATTGTGTGAGGTTGGTTATTGTGTGCATTGGTGTGAGTGTGTGCGTGTGTGTGTATGTGTGTGAGTGCATGCAGTGGGAGATATGTGGGTGAGTATGAGAGTCAGTGAATGAGTGCATTTGTATGTTACTGTGTTGGCTTGGGTGTATTCACATGTCTGCGTATGCACGTGTGTTTTTTAAGTGTGATTGTGTTTTTCTGTGAGTGTGTGAATGTGAGGGTAGGGGTGTGTGTGTTGTCTCCTGTGTGTGTTCGCATGTGTGTTAGTGTTTGTTTATATCTGTGTGTGTTTCTGTGTTTGTACGTGTCTGATTACATTTGAGTGTGAATTTGTAAATATGTGCCTGAATGAGCGTGTGCATCTATGTTTGTGATTGTGGACGTTTGGGTGTGTGTACGTGTACATATCTGAGTGTGTATGGCTGTGAGTGTTTGTGAATGAGTCAGTGTGTGTGTGTATGGGTGTGTACGTGTGTGTGTGTGAGATGGGAACGGGTGTGCGTTTGTGATGTGTGTCAGTGTGTTGCCTCGGGTTTGAGTATCGATTCAATATTGTGGGTGAGTTTGTGGGTGAGTGTGTGTGTGAGAGAGTGTGAATGTCTGCATGTGTATGTTCATGTGTGTAAGTGTGTGTGAGGGTGAGTGTGTGACTTGTGTGGTTATAAGTGTGTAAGGGTGTGTGTGACTGTGTGTTGGCATCTGTGTATGTGTGTTTGTGTTTTCATGTGTATATGCTTGTGAGTGTGTAATTTTGTGTGTGTATAGGTGCGAGTCCATTTTTGAGTACGTATGAATATGTGAGTGAGAGCGAGAGTAGGTACATATGTGTGATTGTATGTGCGTATAGTGTTGAGTGTGTATTTCTGTGTGTGTGTAGGTGTGTGAGCCTATTTTTGAGTGTGAGTGTTTGTGACTTACTGTGTAAGTGTGTATGTTGGTGTGTGAGTGCTTGTGTCCAAGGGTGTATGTATATGAATGTTTTTGTGTAAGGGTTTTTGTGTGGGCTGGTGTGTGATGTGTACAATACTGTGTTTTGCGTTATGTGTCTGTGTGTTGTGTTTGTGTTTGTACTCGTGCATTTGTGTGTACGTGTAGGTTCATATGTGTGTGAGGGTGAATGTGTGTGTGCTTTTGAGTGTGTGTATGGGTGTGTGCAGCTGTGTTGGCATCTGTGTATGTGTGTGTTTACGTTTGTATGTTGTGCATAGGCTTGTGAGTGCGTATTTGTGTGTGTAGGTGTTTGAGATTATTTTTGAGTGTGAGTGAGTATAAATGTGTGAGTGACTGAAAGGGGGTACATATGTGATATGGCATGTACATATGTTTGTGAGGTGAGTGTGTGACTTCTGTGTTTATAAGTGTGTAAAGGTGTGTGTGACTGTGGGCATCGGTGCATGTGTGTTTGTGTTTTCATGTGTATATGCCTGGGAGTGTATATTCTTGTGTGTGTGTATAGGTGTGAGTCTATCTTTGAGTGAGTATGACTGTGTGAGTCAGAGTTAGAGTGGGTAAATTGAGTGATTGTATGTGTGTATATTTGTGAGTGTGTATTTCTGTGTGTGTGTAGGTGTGTGAGTCTACTTTTGAGTGCGAGTGAGTACGAAGGTGTGAGTGAGTGACAGGTGTGCATAATGTGTGATTGTATGTGCGTATATATGTGAGTGTGTATTTCTGTACGTGTGTAATGTGTGACTTTGTGTTGGCATGTGTGCTTGTGTTTTTACGTGTATATGCTTGTGAGTGTGCCTTTTTGTGTGTGTATAGGTGTGAGTCAATTTTTAAGTAAGTGCGTATGACTGTGTGAGTGAGAGTGAGAGTGGGTACCTATGTGTGATTGTATGTGTGTATACTTGTGAGTGCATATTTCTGCGTGTGTGAGTGTGTAAGTGTGGGTGTTTGTATCTGAGTTTGAGGGAATGTGAGAGAGTGTGTCTGTGTTTGTGTGTGTACGTTTGATAGCATGTGTCGGTGAGTGTGTGTCAGTGACAGTCTGCGTGAGAGTTTTATTCGTGGGAGTTGGCTTCTGTGTTTCAGTACGTATTTCAATGTGTGTGAGTTATGTGTGGGTGTGTGTGACGGGTCTTAGTGGGTTGGCTTATGGGTCAGAGTATGAATTCAAGGGTGTGTGTGTGTTTGTGTGTGTGAGTGTGAAAGCATGTGAATGCGTTTGGTGTGAGGGTGGGTGTGTGAGTGTTGGTGTTCATGGGTTTGTATGGGTGTGCATGAGTGTGTGTTGTCATCTGTGCATGTGGGCATTTGTGTTTGTAGGTGTATATGCTTGTGAGTGGGTATTTGTGTGTGGGTAGGTGTTTGAATCTCTTTTTGAGTGTGAGTGAGTATAAATGTTTGAGTGACGGAAAGGGGGTACATATGTGATATTGTATGTACCTGTTTGTGAGTGTGTATTTTTGTGTGTGTAGAGGTGTGAGTCTATTTTTGAGTAAGGGGGTATGAGTGTGTGAGTCGGAGTAAGAGTGGGGACATAGGTGTGACTGTATGTGCGTATATTTGTGAGTATGTATTTCTGTGTGTGGGTGTGGGTGTGTGAGTCTGTTTTTGAGTGTGAGTGAGTATGAATGTGTGAGTGAATGACGGGGTACATAGGTGTGATTGTACGGGCCTATGTTTGTGAGTCCGTATTTCTGTGTGTGTGGGTGTGTAAGAGGGTGCATAAATGTGTGTTTCAGTGAATGCGAGAGAGCGTATTCCCGTGTGTGTTTGTGTTTCTGTGTGTGTGTGATTGCATGTGGTGTTGAGTGTGTGAGTGTGAGTGACAGAGTCAATGTGAGAATTTTGTTTTTGTGAGTTGGCTTGTGTGTTTGTGTGTGTTTGAAAGTGTATGTGAGCGGTGAGTGTGTGTATTTGTGTGATGTGTCTTAGTGGGTTGGCATGTGTGTCTGAGTATGGATTCAAATGCTTTGGAGGGTGTTTGTGTGTGAGTGCGAGACAGAGTAAATGTGTAAACGTGTAGGTGTATGAGCGTGTGAGTTTTGAATGTGTGTGTAAGTGACTGTGCGGGAGTGTAAATGTGAGTGTGCGAGCGTCTGGAATTTTTTCTCTGTAGGTGTGCATGTGATTGCAAGGGAGTCTTGTGTGGGTGAGTGTGAGTTTTGGGGTGTTGGTGGGTGTATGTGAGTGAATGTGTGACTGCATCTGTGTGTACATGTGTATTTGAACATGAATTTCTTTGTTCATGGGTGCGAGAGTTAGTGTGAATGAGTTAGTGTGTGACATTGTGTTTTGGTGTGGGGAGGTGTGTGAGAATGTGCAGGCGTTTGCAAGTGAGTGTGTCAGTGAGTTTGGGATTGAGTGTGCATTGGTACTTGGGTGCGGGAGTGTGAATGATTGTGTGAGGTTGGTTATTGTGTGCATTGGTGTGAGTGTGTGCGTGTGTGTGTATGTGTGTGAGTGCATGCAGTGGGAGATATGTGGGTGAGTATGAGAGTCAGTGAATGAGTGCATTTGTATGTTACTGTGTTGGCTTGGGTGTATTCACATGTCTGCGTATGCACGTGTGTTTTTTAAGTGTGATTGTGTTTTTCTGTGAGTGTGTGAATGTGAGGGTAGGGGTGTGTGTGTTGTCTCCTGTGTGTGTTCGCATGTGTGTTAGTGTTTGTTTATATCTGTGTGTGTTTCTGTGTTTGTACGTGTCTGATTACATTTGAGTGTGAATTTGTAAATATGTGCCTGAATGAGCGTGTGCATCTATGTTTGTGATTGTGGACGTTTGGGTGTGTGTATGTGTACATATCTGAGTGTGTATGGCTGTGAGTGTTTGTGAATGAGTCAGTGTGTGTGTGTATGGGTGTGTACGTGTGTGTGTGTGAGATGGGAACGGGTGTGCGTTTGTGATGTGTGTCAGTGTGTTGCCTCGGGTTTGAGTATCGATTCAATATTGTGGGTGAGTTTGTGGGTGAGTGTGTGTGTGAGAGAGTGTGAATGTCTGCATGTGTATGTTCATGTGTGTAAGTGTGTGTGAGGGTGAGTGTGTGACTTGTGTGGTTATAAGTGTGTAAGGGTGTGTGTGACTGTGTGTTGGCATCTGTGTATGTGTGTTTGTGTTTTCATGTGTATATGCTTGTGAGTGTGTAATTTTGTGTGTGTATAGGTGCGAGTCCATTTTTGAGTACGTATGAATATGTGAGTGAGAGCGAGAGTAGGTACATATGTGTGATTGTATGTGCGTATAGTGTTGAGTGTGTATTTCTGTGTGTGTGTAGGTGTGTGAGCCTATTTTTGAGTGTGTGTTTGTGACTTACTGTGTAAGTGTGTATGTTGGTGTGTGAGTGCTTGTGTCCAAGGGTGTATGTATATGACTGTTTTTGTGTAAGGGTTTTTGTGTGTGCTGGTGTGTGATGTGTACAATACTGTGTTTTGCGTTATGTGTCTGTGTGTTGTGTTTGTGTTTGTACTCGTGCATTTGTGTGTACGTGTAGGTTCATATGTGTGTGAGGGTGAATGTGTGTGTGCTTTTGAGTGTGTGTATGGGTGTGTGCAGGTGTGTTGGAATCTGTGTATGTGTGTGATTATGTTTGTATGTGCATAGGCTTGTGAGTGCGTATTTGTGTGTGTAGGTGTTTGAGATTATTTTTGAGTGTGAGTGAGTATAAATGTGTGAGTGACTGAAAGGGGGTACATATGTGATATGGCATGTACATATGTTTGTGAGGTGAGTGTGTGACTTCTGTGTTTATAAGTGTGTAAAGTGTGTGTGACTGTTGGCATCGGTGCATGTGTGTTTGTGTTTTCATGTGTATATGCCTGGGAGTGTATATTCTTGTGTGTGTATAGGTGTGAGTCTATCTTTGAGTGAGTGAGTATGACTGTGTGAGTCAGAGTTAGAGTGGGTAAATTGTGTGATTGTATGTGTGTATATTTGTGAGTGTGTATTTCTGTGTGTGTGTAGGTGTGTGAGTCTACTTTTGAGTGCGAGTGAGTACGAAGGTGTGAGTGAGTGACAGGTGTGCATAATGTGTGATTGTATGTGCGTATATATGTGAGTGTGTATTTCCGTACGTGTGTAATGTGTGACTGTGTGTTGGCATGTGTGCTTGTGTTTTTACGTGTATATGCTTGTGAGTGTGCCTTTTTGTGTGTGTATAGGTGTGAGTCAATTTTTAAGTAAGTGCGTATGACTGTGTGAGTGAGAGTGAGAGTGGGTACCTATGTGTGATTGTATGTGTGTATACTTGTGAGTGCATATTTCTGCGTGTGTGAGTGTGTAAGTGTGGGTGTTTGTATCTGAGTTTGAGGGAATGTGAGAGAGTGTGTCTGTGTTTGTGTGTGTACGTTTGATAGCATGTGTCGGTGAGTGTGTGTCAGTGACAGTCTGCGTGAGAGTTTTATTCGTGGGAGTTGGCTTCTGTGTTTCAGTACGTATTTCAATGTGTGTGAGTTATGTGTGGGTGTGTGTGACTGATGGGTCTTAGTGGGTTGGCTTATGGGTCAGAGTATGAATTCAAGGGTGTGTGTGTGTTTGTGTGTGTGAGTGTGAAAGCATGTGAATGCGTTTGGTGTGAGGGTGGGTGTGTGAGTGTTGGTGTTCATGGGTTTGTATGGGTGTGCATGAGTGTGTGTTGTCATCTGTGCATGTGGGCATTTGTGTTTGTAGGTGTATATGCTTGTGAGTGGGTATTTGTGTGTGGGTAGGTGTTTGAATCTCTTTTTGAGTGTGAGTGAGTATAAATGTTTGAGTGACGGAAAGGGGGTACATATGTGATATTGTATGTACCTGTTTGTGAGTGTGTATTTTTGTGTGTGTAGAGGTGTGAGTCTATTTTTGAGTAAGGGGGTATGAGTGTGTGAGTCGGAGTAAGAGTGGGGACATAGGTGTGACTGTATGTGCGTATATTTGTGAGTATGTATTTCTGTGTGTGGGTGTGGGTGTGTGAGTCTGTTTTTGAGTGTGAGTGAGTATGAATGTGTGAGTGAATGACGGGGTGCATATGTGTGATTGTATGGGCACATGTTTGTGAGTCTGTATTTCTGTGTGTGTGGGTGTGTAAGAGGGTGTATAAATGTGTGTTTCAGTGAATGCGAGAGAGCGTATTCCCGTGTGTGTTTGTGTTTCTGTGTGTGTGTGATTGCATGTGGTGTTGAGTGTGTGAGTGTGAGTGACAGAGTCAATGTGAGAATTTTGTTTTTGTGAGTTGGCTTGTGTGTCTGTGTGTGTTTGAATGTGTATGTGAGGGGTGAGTGTGTGTATTTGTGTGATGTGTCTTAGTGGGTTGGCATGTGTGTCTGAGTATGGATTCAAATGCTTTGGAGGGTGTTTGTGTGTGAGTGCGAGACAGAGTAAATGTGTAAACGTGTAGGTGTATGAGCGTGTGAGTTTTGAATGTGTGTGTAAGTGACTGTGCGGGAGTGTAAATGTGAGTGTGCGAGCGTCTGTAATTTTTTTCTCTGTAGGTGTGCATGTGATTGCAAGGGAGTCATGTGTGGGTGAGTGTGAGTGTGAGTTTTGGGGTGTTGGTGGGTGTATGTGAGTGAATGTGTGACTGCATCTGTGTGTACATGTGTATTTGAACATGAATTTCTTTGTTCATGGGTGCGAGAGTTAGTGTGAATGAGTTAGTGTGTGACATTGTGTTTTGGTGTGGGGAGGTGTGTGAGAATGTGCAGGCGTTTGCAAGTGAGTGTGTCAGTGAGTTTGGGATTGAGTGGGCGTTGGTGCTTGGGTGCGGGAGTGTGAATGATTGTGTGAGGTTGGTTCTTGTGTGCGTTGGTGTGAGTGTGTGCGTGTGTGTGTGTATGTGTGTGAGTGCATGCAGTGGGAGATATGTGGGTGAGTATGAGAGTCAGTGAATGAGTGCATTTGTATGTTACTGTGTTGGCTTGGGTGTATTCACATGTCTGCGTATGCACGTGTGTTTTTTAAGTGTGATTGTGTTTTTCTGTGAGTGTGTGAATGTGAGGGTAGGGGTGTGTGTGTTGTCTCCTGTGTGTGTTCACATGTGTGTTAGTGTTTGTTTATATCTGTGTGTGTTTCTGTGTTTGTACGTGTCTGATTACATTTGAGTGTGAATTTGTAAATATGTGCATGAATGAGCGTGTGCATCTATGTTTGTGATTGTGGACGTTTGGGTGTGTGTACGTGTACATATCTGAGTGTGTATGGCTGTGAGTGTTTGTGAATGAGTCAGTGTGTGTGTGTATGGGTGTGTACGTGTGTGTGTGTGAGATGGGAACGGGTGTGCGTTTGTGATGTGTGTCAGTGTGTTGCCTCGGGTTTGAGTATCGATTCAATATTGTGGGTGATTTTGTGGGTGAGTGTGTGTGTGAGAGAGTGTGAATGTCTGCATGTGTATGTTCATATGTGTGTAAGTGTGTGTGAGGGTGAGTGTGTGACTTGTGTGGTTATAAGTGTGTAAGGGTGTGTGTGACTGTGTGTTGGCATCTGTGTATGTGTGTTTGTGTTTTCATGTGTATATGCTTGTGAGTGTGTAATTTTGTGTGTGTATAGGTGCGAGTCCATTTTTGAGTACGTATGAATATGTGAGTGAGAGCGAGAGTAGGTACATATGTGTGATTGTATGTGCGTATAGTGTTGAGTGTGTATTTCTGTGTGTGTGTAGGTGTGTGAGCCTATTTTTGAGTGTGTGTTTGTGACTTACTGTGTAAGTGTGTATGTTGGTGTGTGAGTGCTTGTGTCCAAGGGTGTATGTATATGAATGTTTTTGTGTAAGGGTTTTTGTGTGTGCTGGTGTGTGATGTGTACAATACTGTGTTTTGCGTTATGTGTCTGTGTGTTGTGTTTGTGTTTGTACTCGTGCATTTGTGTGTACGTGTAGGTTCATATGTGTGTGAGGGTGAATGTGTGTGTGCTTTTGAGTGTGTGTATGGGTGTGTGCAGGTGTGTTGGCATCTGTGTATGTGTGTGATTATGTTTGTATGTGCATAGGCTTGTGAGTGCGTATTTGTGTGTGTAGGTGTTTGAGATTATTTTTGAGTGTGAGTGAGTATAAATGTGTGAGTGACTGAAAGGGGGTACATATGTGATATGGCATGTACATATGTTTGTGAGGTGAGTGTGTGACTTCTGTGTTTATAAGTGTGTAAAGTGTGTGTGACTGTTGGCATCGGTGCATGTGTGTTTGTGTTTTCATGTGTATATGCCTGGGAGTGTATATTCTTGTGTGTGTATAGGTGTGAGTCTATCTTTGAGTGAGTGAGTATGACTGTGTGAGTCAGAGTTAGAGTGGGTAAATTGTGTGATTGTATGTGTGTATATTTGTGAGTGTGTATTTCTGTGTGTGTGTAGGTGTGTGAGTCTACTTTTGAGTGCGAGTGAGTACGAAGGTGTGAGTGAGTGACAGGTGTGCATAATGTGTGATTGTATGTGCGTATATATGTGAGTGTGTATTTCCGTACGTGTGTAATGTGTGACTGTGTGTTGGCATGTGTGCTTGTGTTTTTACGTGTATATGCTTGTGAGTGTGCCTTTTTGTGTGTGTATAGGTGTGAGTCAATTTTTAAGTAAGTGCGTATGACTGTGTGAGTGAGAGTGAGAGTGGGTACCTATGTGTGATTGTATGTGTGTATACTTGTGAGTGCATATTTCTGCGTGTGTGAGTGTGTAAGTGTGGGTGTTTGTATCTGAGTTTGAGGGAATGTGAGAGAGTGTGTCTGTGTTTGTGTGTGTACGTTTGATAGCATGTGTCGGTGAGTGTGTGTCAGTGACAGTCTGCGTGAGAGTTTTATTCGTGGGAGTTGGCTTCTGTGTTTCAGTACGTATTTCAATGTGTGTGAGTTATGTGTGGGTGTGTGTGACTGATGGGTCTTAGTGGGTTGGCTTATGGGTCAGAGTATGAATTCAAGGGTGTGTGTGTGTTTGTGTGTGTGAGTGTGAAAGCATGTGAATGCGTTTGGTGTGAGGGTGGGTGTGTGAGTGTTGGTGTTCATGGGTTTGTATGGGTGTGCATGAGTGTGTGTTGTCATCTGTGCATGTGGGCATTTGTGTTTGTAGGTGTATATGCTTGTGAGTGGGTATTTGTGTGTGGGTAGGTGTTTGAATCTCTTTTTGAGTGTGAGTGAGTATAAATGTTTGAGTGACGGAAAGGGGGTACATATGTGATATTGTATGTACCTGTTTGTGAGTGTGTATTTTTGTGTGTGTAGAGGTGTGAGTCTATTTTTGAGTAAGGGGGTATGAGTGTGTGAGTCGGAGTAAGAGTGGGGACATAGGTGTGACTGTATGTGCGTATATTTGTGAGTATGTATTTCTGTGTGTGGGTGTGGGTGTGTGAGTCTGTTTTTGAGTGTGAGTGAGTATGAATGTGTGAGTGAATGACGGGGTGCATATGTGTGATTGTATGGGCACATGTTTGTGAGTCTGTATTTCTGTGTGTGTGGGTGTGTAAGAGGGTGTATAAATGTGTGTTTCAGTGAATGCGAGAGAGCGTATTCCCGTGTGTGTTTGTGTTTCTGTGTGTGTGTGATTGCATGTGGTGTTGAGTGTGTGAGTGTGAGTGACAGAGTCAATGTGAGAATTTTGTTTTTGTGAGTTGGCTTGTGTGTCTGTGTGTGTTTGAATGTGTATGTGAGGGGTGAGTGTGTGTATTTGTGTGATGTGTCTTAGTGGGTTGGCATGTGTGTCTGAGTATGGATTCAAATGCTTTGGAGGGTGTTTGTGTGTGAGTGCGAGACAGAGTAAATGTGCAAACGTGTAGGTGTATGAGCGTGTGAGTTTTGAATGTGTGTGTAAGTGACTGTGCGGGAGTGTAAATGTGAGTGTGCGAGCGTCTGTAATTTTTTTCTCTGTAGGTGTGCATGTGATTGCAAGGGAGTCATGTGTGGGTGAGTGTGAGTGTGAGTTTTGGGGTGTTGGTGGGTGTATGTGAGTGAATGTGTGACTGCATCTGTGTGTACATGTGTATTTGAACATGAATTTCTTTGTTCATGGGTGCGAGAGTTAGTGTGAATGAGTTAGTGTGTGACATTGTGTTTTGGTGTGGGGAGGTGTGTGAGAATGTGCAGGCGTTTGCAAGTGAGTGTGTCAGTGAGTTTGGGATTGAGTGGGCGTTGGTGCTTGGGTGCGGGAGTGTGAATGATTGTGTGAGGTTGGTTCTTGTGTGCGTTGGTGTGAGTGTGTGCGTGTGTGTGTGTATGTGTGTGAGTGCATGCAGTGGGAGATATGTGGGTGAGTATGAGAGTCAGTGAATGAGTGCATTTGTATGTTACTGTGTTGGCTTGGGTGTATTCACATGTCTGCGTATGCACGTGTGTTTTTTAAGTGTGATTGTGTTTTTCTGTGAGTGTGTGAATGTGAGGGTAGGGGTGTGTGTGTTGTCTCCTGTGTGTGTTCGCATGTGTGTTAGTGTTTGTTTATATCTGTGTGTGTTTCTGTGTTTGTACGTGTCTGATTACATTTGAGTGTGAATTTGTAAATATGTGCCTGAATGAGCGTGTGCATCTATGTTTGTGATTGTGGACGTTTGGGTGTGTGTACGTGTACATATCTGAGTGTGTATGGCTGTGAGTGTTTGTGAATGAGTCAGTGTGTGTGTGTATGGGTGTGTACGTGTGTGTGTGTGAGATGGGAATGGGTGTGCGTTTGTGATGTGTGTCAGTGTGTTGCCTCGGGTTTGAGTATCGATTCAATATTGTGGGTGAGTTTGTGGGTGAGTGTGTGTGTGAGAGAGTGTGAATGTCTGCATGTGTATGTTCATGTGTGTAAGTGTGTGTGAGGGTGAGTGTGTGACTTGTGTGGTTATAAGTGTGTAAGGGTGTGTGTGACTGTGTGTTGGCATCTGTGTATGTGTGTTTGTGTTTTCATGTGTATATGCTTGTGAGTGTGTAATTTTGTGTGTGTATAGGTGCGAGTCCATTTTTGAGTACGTATGAATATGTGAGTGAGAGCGAGAGTAGGTACATATGTGTGATTGTATGTGCGTATAGTGTTGAGTGTGTATTTCTGTGTGTGTGTAGGTGTGTGAGCCTATTTTTGAGTGTGAGTGTTTGTGACTTACTGTGTAAATGTGTATGTTGGTGTGTGAGTGCTTGTGTCCAAGGGTGTATGTATATGAATGTTTTTGTGTAAGGGTTTTTGTGTGGGCTGGTGTGTGATGTGTACAATATTGTGTTTTGCGTTATGTGTCTGTGTGTTGTGTTTGTGTTTGTACTCGTGCATTTGTGTGTACGTGTAGGTTCATATGTGTGTGAGGGTGAATGTGTGTGTGCTTTTGAGTGTGTGTATGGGTGTGTGCAGCTGTGTTGGCATCTGTGTATGTGTGTGTTTACGTTTGTATGTTGTGCATAGGCTTGTGAGTGCGTATTTGTGTGTGTAGGTGTTTGAGATTATTTTTGAGTGTGAGTGAGTATAAATGTGTGAGTGACTGAAAGGGGGTACATATGTGATATGGCATGTACATATGTTTGTGAGGTGAGTGTGTGACTTCTGTGTTTATAAGTGTGTAAAGGTGTGTGTGACTGTGGGCATCGGTGCATGTGTGTTTGTGTTTTCATGTGTATATGCCTGGGAGTGTATATTCTTGTGTGTGTGTATAGGTGTGAGTCTATCTTTGAGTGAGTATGACTGTGTGAGTCAGAGTTAGAGTGGGTAAATTGAGTGATTGTATGTGTGTATATTTGTGAGTGTGTATTTCTGTGTGTGTGTAGGTGTGTGAGTCTACTTTTGAGTGCGAGTGAGTACGAAGGTGTGAGTGAGTGACAGGTGTGCATAATGTGTGATTGTATGTGCGTATATATGTGAGTGTGTATTTCTGTACGTGTGTAATGTGTGACTGTGTGTTGGCATGTGTGCTTGTGTTTTTACGTGTATATGCTTGTGAGTGTGCCTTTTTGTGTGTGTATAGGTGTGAGTCAATTTTTAAGTAAGTGCGTATGACTGTGTGAGTGAGAGTGAGAGTGGGTACCTATGTGTGATTGTATGTGTGTATACTTGTGAGTGCATATTTCTGCGTGTGTGAGTGTGTAAGTGTGGGTGTTTGTATCTGAGTTTGAGGGAATGTGAGAGAGTGTGTCTGTGTTTGTGTGTGTACGTTTGATAGCATGTGTCGGTGAGTGTGTGTCAGTGACAGTCTGCGTGAGAGTTTTATTCGTGGGAGTTGGCTTCTGTGTTTCAGTACGTATTTCAATGTGTGTGAGTTATGTGTGGGTGTGTGTGACTGATGGGTCTTAGTGGGTTGGCTTATGGGTCAGAGTATGAATTCAAGGGTGTGTGTGTGTTTGTGTGTGTGAGTGTGAAAGCATGTGAATGCGTTTGGTGTGAGGGTGGGTGTGTGAGTGTTGGTGTTCATGGGTTTGTATGGGTGTGCATGAGTGTGTGTTGTCATCTGTGCATGTGGGCATTTGTGTTTGTAGGTGTATATGCTTGTGAGTGGGTATTTGTGTGTGGGTAGGTGTTTGAATCTCTTTTTGAGTGTGAGTGAGTATAAATGTTTGAGTGACGGAAAGGGGGTACATATGTGATATTGTATGTACCTGTTTGTGAGTGTGTATTTTTGTGTGTGTAGAGGTGTGAGTCTATTTTTGAGTAAGGGGGTATGAGTGTGTGAGTCGGAGTAAGAGTGGGGACATAGGTGTGACTGTATGTGCGTATATTTGTGAGTATGTATTTCTGTGTGTGGGTGTGGGTGTGTGAGTCTGTTTTTGAGTGTGAGTGAGTATGAATGTGTGAGTGAATGACGGGGTACATAGGTGTGATTGTACGGGCCTATGTTTGTGAGTCCGTATTTCTGTGTGTGTGGGTGTGTAAGAGGGTGCATAAATGTGTGTTTCAGTGAATGCGAGAGAGCGTATTCCCGTGTGTGTTTGTGTTTCTGTGTGTGTGTGATTGCATGTGGTGTTGAGTGTGTGAGTGTGAGTGACAGAATCAATGTGAGAATTTTGTTTTTGTGAGTTGGCTTGTGTGTTTGTGTGTGTTTGAAAGTGTATGTGAGCGGTGAGTGTGTGTATTTGTGTGATGTGTCTTAGTGGGTTGGCATGTGTGTCTGAGTATGGATTCAAATGCTTTGGAGGGTGTTTGTGTGTGAGTGCGAGACAGAGTAAATGTGTAAACGTGTAGGTGTATGAGCGTGTGAGTTTTGAATGTGTGTGTAAGTGACTGTGCGGGAGTGTAAATGTGAGTGTGCGAGCGTCTGGAATTTTTTCTCTGTAGGTGTGCATGTGATTGCAAGGGAGTCTTGTGTGGGTGAGTGTGAGTTTTGGGGTGTTGGTGGGTGTATGTGAGTGAATGTGTGACTGCATCTGTGTGTACATGTGTATTTGAACATGAATTTCTTTGTTCATGGGTGCGAGAGTTAGTGTGAATGAGTTAGTGTGTGACATTGTGTTTTGGTGTGGGGAGGTGTGTGAGAATGTGCAGGCGTTTGCAAGTGAGTGTGTCAGTGAGTTTGGGATTGAGTGTGCATTGGTACTTGGGTGCGGGAGTGTGAATGATTGTGTGAGGTTGGTTATTGTGTGCATTGGTGTGAGTGTGTGCGTGTGTGTGTATGTGTGTGAGTGCATGCAGTGGGAGATATGTGGGTGAGTATGAGAGTCAGTGAATGAGTGCATTTGTATGTTACTGTGTTGGCTTGGGTGTATTCACATGTCTGCGTATGCACGTGTGTTTTTTAAGTGTGATTGTGTTTTTCTGTGAGTGTGTGAATGTGAGGGTAGGGGTGTGTGTGTTGTCTCCTGTGTGTGTTCGCATGTGTGTTAGTGTTTGTTTATATCTGTGTGTGTTTCTGTGTTTGTACGTGTCTGATTACATTTGAGTGTGAATTTGTAAATATGTGCCTGAATGAGCGTGTGCATCTATGTTTGTGATTGTGGACGTTTGGGTGTGTGTACGTGTACATATCTGAGTGTGTATGGCTGTGAGTGTTTGTGAATGAGTCAGTGTGTGTGTGTATGGGTGTGTACGTGTGTGTGTGTGAGATGGGAACGGGTGTGCGTTTGTGATGTGTGTCAGTGTGTTGCCTCGGGTTTGAGTATCGATTCAATATTGTGGGTGAGTTTGTGGGTGAGTGTGTGTGTGAGAGAGTGTGAATGTCTGCATGTGTATGTTCATGTGTGTAAGTGTGTGTGAGGGTGAGTGTGTGACTTGTGTGGTTATAAGTGTGTAAGGGTGTGTGTGACTGTGTGTTGGCATCTGTGTATGTGTGTTTGTGTTTTCATGTGTATATGCTTGTGAGTATGTAATTTTGTGTGTGTATAGGTGCGAGTCCATTTTTGAGTACGTATGAATATGTGAGTGAGAGCGAGAGTAGGTACATATGTGTGATTGTATGTGCGTATAGTGTTGAGTGTGTATTTCTGTGTGTGTGTAGGTGTGTGAGCCTATTTTTGAGTGTGAGTGTTTGTGACTTACTGTGTAAGTGTGTATGTTGGTGTGTGAGTGCTTGTGTCCAAGGGTGTATGTATATGAATGTTTTTGTGTAAGGGTTTTTGTGTGTGCTGGTGTGTGATGTGTACAATACTGTGTTTTGCGTTATGTGTCTGTGTGTTGTGTTTGTGTTTGTACTCGTGCATTTGTGTGTACGTGTAGGTTCATATGTGTGTGAGGGTGAATGTGTGTGTGCTTTTGAGTGTGTGTATGGGTGTGTGCAGGTGTGTTGGCATCTGTGTATGTGTGTGATTATGTTTGTATGTGCATAGGCTTGTGAGTGCGTATTTGTGTGTGTAGGTGTTTGAGATTATTTTTGAGTGTGAGTGAGTATAAATGTGTGAGTGACTGAAAGGGGGTACATATGTGATAAGGCATGTACATATGTTTGTGAGGTGAGTGTGTGACTTCTGTGTTTATAAGTGTGTAAAGTGTGTGTGACTGTTGGCATCGGTGCATGTGTGTTTGTGTTTTCATGTGTATATGCCTGGGAGTGTATATTCTTGTGTGTGTATAGGTGTGAGTCTATCTTTGAGTGAGTGAGTATGACTGTGTGAGTCAGAGTTAGAGTGGGTAAATTGTGTGATTGTATGTGTGTATATTTGTGAGTGTGTATTTCTGTGTGTGTGTAGGTGTGTGAGTCTACTTTTGAGTGCGAGTGAGTACGAAGGTGTGAGTGAGTGACAGGTGTGCATAATGTGTGATTGTATGTGCGTATATATGTGAGTGTGTATTTCTGTACGTGTGTAATGTGTGACTGTGTGTTGGCATGTGTGCTTGTGTTTTGACGTGTATATGCTTGTGAGTGTGCCTTTTTGTGTGTGTATAGGTGTGAGTCTATTTTTAAGTAAGTGCGTATGACTGTGTGAGTGAGAGTGAGAGTGGGTACCTATGTGTGATTGTATGTGTGTATACTTGTGAGTGCATATTTCCGCGTGTGTGAGTGTGTAAGTGTGGGTGTTTGTATCTGAGTTTGAGGGAATGTGAGAGAGTGTGTCTGTGTTTGTGTGTGTACGTTTGATAGCATGTGTCGGTGAGTGTGTGTCAGTGACAGTCTGCATGAGAGTTTTATTCGTGGGAGTTGGCTTCTGTGTTTCAGTACGTATTTCAATGTGTGTGAGTTATGTGTGGGTGTGTGTGACTGATGGGTCTTAGTGGGTTGGCTTATGGGTCAGAGTATGAATTCAAGGGTGTGTGTGTGTTTGTGTGTGTGAGTGTGAAAGCATGTGAATGCGTTTGGTGTGAGGGTGGGTGTGTGAGTGTTGGTGTTCATGGGTTTGTATGGGTGTGCATGAGTGTGTGTTGTCATCTGTGCATGTGGGCATTTGTGTTTGTAGGTGTATATGCTTGTGAGTGGGTATTTGTGTGTGTGTAGGTGTTTGAATCTCTTTTTGAGTGTGAGTGAGTATAAATGTTTGAGTGACGGAAAGGGGGTACATATGTGATATTGTATGTACCTGTTTGTGAATGTGTATTTTTGTGTGTGTAGAGGTGTGAGTCTATTTTTGAGTAAGGGGGTATGAGTGTGTGAGTCGGAGTAAGAGTGGGGACATAGGTGTGACTGTATGTGCGTATATTTGTGAGTATGTATTTCTGTGTGTGGGTGTGGGTGTGTGAGTCTGTTTTTGAGTGTGAGTGAGTATGAATGTGTGAGTGAATGACGGGGTGCATATGTGTGATTGTATGGGCACATGTTTGTGAGTCTGTATTTCTGTGTGTGTGGGTGTGTAAGAGGGTGTATAAATGTGTGTTTCAGTGAATGCGAGAGAGCGTATTCCCGTGTGTGTTTGTGTTTCTGTGTGTGTGTGATTGCATGTGGTGTTGAGTGTGTGAGTGTGAGTGACAGAGTCAATGTGAGAATTTTGTTTTTGTGAGTTGGCTTGTGTGTCTGTGTGTGTTTGAATGTGTATGTGAGGGGTGAGTGTGTGTATTTGTGTGATGTGTCTTAGTGGGTTGGCATGTGTGTCTGAGTATGGATTCAAATGCTTTGGAGGGTGTTTGTGTGTGAGTGCGAGACAGAGTAAATGTGTAAACGTGTAGGTGTATGAGCGTGTGAGTTTTGAATGTGTGTGTAAGTGACTGTGCGGGAGTGTAAATGTGAGTGTGCGAGCGTCTGTAATTTTTTTCTCTGTAGGTGTGCATGTGATTGCAAGGGAGTCATGTGTGGGTGAGTGTGAGTGTGAGTTTTGGGGTGTTGGTGGGTGTATGTGAGTGAATGTGTGACTGCATCTGTGTGTACATGTGTATTTGAACATGAATTTCTTTGTTCATGGGTGCGAGAGTTAGTGTGAATGAGTTAGTGTGTGACATTGTGTTTTGGTGTGGGGAGGTGTGTGAGAATGTGCAGGTGTTTGCAAGTGAGTGTGTCAGTGAGTTTGGGATTGAGTGGGCGTTGGTGCTTGGGTGCGGGAGTGTGAATGATTGTGTGAGGTTGGTTCTTGTGTGCGTTGGTGTGAGTGTGTGCGTGTGTGTGTGTATGTGTGTGAGTGCATGCAGTGGGAGATATGTGGGTGAGTATGAGAGTCAGTGAATGAGTGCATTTGTATGTTACTGTGTTGGCTTGGGTGTATTCACATGTCTGCGTATGCACGTGTGTTTTTTAAGTGTGATTGTGTTTTTCTGTGAGTGTGTGAATGTGAGGGTAGGGGTGTGTGTGTTGTCTCCTGTGTGTGTTCACATGTGTGTTAGTGTTTGTTTATATCTGTGTGTGTTTCTGTGTTTGTACGTGTCTGATTACATTTGAGTGTGAATTTGTAAATATGTGCATGAATGAGCGTGTGCATCTATGTTTGTGATTGTGGACGTTTGGGTGTGTGTACGTGTACATATCTGAGTGTGTATGGCAGTGAGTGTTTGTGAATGAGTCAGTGTGTGTGTGTATGGGTGTGTACGTGTGTGTGTGTGAGATGGGAACGGGTGTGCGTTTGTGATGTGTGTCAGTGTGTTGCCTCGGGTTTGAGTATCGATTCAATATTGTGGGTGAGTTTGTGGGTGAGTGTGTGTGTGAGAGAGTGTGAATGTCTGCATGTGTATGTTCATATGTGTGTAAGTGTGTGTGAGGGTGAGTGTGTGACTTGTGTGGTTATAAGTGTGTAAGGGTGTGTGTGACTGTGTGTTGGCATCTGTGTATGTGTGTTTGTGTTTTCATGTGTATATGCTTGTGAGTGTGTAATTTTGTGTGTGTATAGGTGCGAGTCCATTTTTGAGTACGTATGAATATGTGAGTGAGAGCGAGAGTAGGTACATATGTGTGATTGTATGTGCGTATAGTGTTGAGTGTGTATTTCTGTGTGTGTGTAGGTGTGTGAGCCTATTTTTGAGTGTGTGTTTGTGACTTACTGTGTAAGTGTGTATGTTGGTGTGTGAGTGCTTGTGTCCAAGGGTGTATGTATGTGACTGTTTTTGTGTAAGGGTTTTTGTGTGTGCTGGTGTGTGATGTGTACAATACTGTGTTTTGCGTTATGTGTCTGTGTGTTGTGTTTGTGTTTGTACTCGTGCATTTGTGTGTACGTGTAGGTTCATATGTGTGTGAGGGTGAATGTGTGTGTGCTTTTGAGTGTGTGTATGGGTGTGTGCAGGTGTGTTGGAATCTGTGTATGTGTGTGATTATGTTTGTATGTGCATAGGCTTGTGAGTGCGTATTTGTGTGTGTAGGTGTTTGAGATTATTTTTGAGTGTGAGTGAGTATAAATGTGTGAGTGACTGAAAGGGGGTACATATGTGATATGGCATGTACATATGTTTGTGAGGTGAGTGTGTGACTTCTGTGTTTATAAGTGTGTAAAGTGTGTGTGACTGTTGGCATCGGTGCATGTGTGTTTGTGTTTTCATGTGTATATGCCTGGGAGTGTATATTCTTGTGTGTGTATAGGTGTGAGTCTATCTTTGAGTGAGTGAGTATGACTGTGTGAGTCAGAGTTAGAGTGGGTAAATTGTGTGATTGTATGTGTGTATATTTGTGAGTGTGTATTTCTGTGTGTGTGTAGGTGTGTGAGTCTACTTTTGAGTGCGAGTGAGTACGAAGGTGTGAGTGAGTGACAGGTGTGCATAATGTGTGATTGTATGTGCGTATATATGTGAGTGTGTATTTCTGTACGTGTGTAATGTGTGACTGTGTGTTGGCATGTGTGCTTGTGTTTTTACGTGTATATGCTTGTGAGTGTGCCTTTTTGTGTGTGTATAGGTGTGAGTCAATTTTTAAGTAAGTGCGTATGACTGTGTGAGTGAGAGTGAGAGTGGGTACCTATGTGTGATTGTATGTGTGTATACTTGTGAGTGCATATTTCTGCGTGTGTGAGTGTGTAAGTGTGGGTGTTTGTATCTGAGTTTGAGGGAATGTGAGAGAGTGTGTCTGTGTTTGTGTGTGTACGTTTGATAGCATGTGTCGGTGAGTGTGTGTCAGTGACAGTCTGCGTGAGAGTTTTATTCGTGGGAGTTGGCTTCTGTGTTTCAGTACGTATTTCAATGTGTGTGAGTTATGTGTGGGTGTGTGTGACTGATGGGTCTTAGTGGGTTGGCTTATGGGTCAGAGTATGAATTCAAGGGTGTGTGTGTGTTTGTGTGTGTGAGTGTGAAAGCATGTGAATGCGTTTGGTGTGAGGGTGGGTGTGTGAGTGTTGGTGTTCATGGGTTTGTATGGGTGTGCATGAGTGTGTGTTGTCATCTGTGCATGTGGGCATTTGTGTTTGTAGGTGTATATGCTTGTGAGTGGGTATTTGTGTGTGTGTAGGTGTTTGAATCTCTTTTTGAGTGTGAGTGAGTATAAATGTTTGAGTGACGGAAAGGGGGTACATATGTGATATTGTATGTACCTGTTTGTGAATGTGTATTTTTGTGTGTGTAGAGGTGTGAGTCTATTTTTGAGTAAGGGGGTATGAGTGTGTGAGTCGGAGTAAGAGTGGGGACATAGGTGTGACTGTATGTGCGTATATTTGTGAGTATGTATTTCTGTGTGTGGGTGTGGGTGTGTGAGTCTGTTTTTGAGTGTGAGTGAGTATGAATGTGTGAGTGAATGACGGGGTGCATATGTGTGATTGTATGGGCACATGTTTGTGAGTCTGTATTTCTGTGTGTGTGGGTGTGTAAGAGGGTGTATAAATGTGTGTTTCAGTGAATGCGAGAGAGCGTATTCCCGTGTGTGTTTGTGTTTCTGTGTGTGTGTGATTGCATGTGGTGTTGAGTGTGTGAGTGTGAGTGACAGAGTCAATGTGAGAATTTTGTTTTTGTGAGTTGGCTTGTGTGTCTGTGTGTGTTTGAATGTGTATGTGAGGGGTGAGTGTGTGTATTTGTGTGATGTGTCTTAGTGGGTTGGCATGTGTGTCTGAGTATGGATTCAAATGCTTTGGAGGGTGTTTGTGTGTGAGTGCGAGACAGAGTAAATGTGTAAACGTGTAGGTGTATGAGCGTGTGAGTTTTGAATGTGTGTGTAAGTGACTGTGCGGGAGTGTAAATGTGAGTGTGCGAGCGTCTGTAATTTTTTTCTCTGTAGGTGTGCATGTGATTGCAAGGGAGTCATGTGTGGGTGAGTGTGAGTGTGAGTTTTGGGGTGTTGGTGGGTGTATGTGAGTGAATGTGTGACTGCATCTGTGTGTACATGTGTATTTGAACATGAATTTCTTTGTTCATGGGTGCGAGAGTTAGTGTGAATGAGTTAGTGTGTGACATTGTGTTTTGGTGTGGGGAGGTGTGTGAGAATGTGCAGGCGTTTGCAAGTGAGTGTGTCAGTGAGTTTGGGATTGAGTGGGCGTTGGTGCTTGGGTGCGGGAGTGTGAATGATTGTGTGAGGTTGGTTCTTGTGTGCGTTGGTGTGAGTGTGTGCGTGTGTGTGTGTATGTGTGTGAGTGCATGCAGTGGGAGATATGTGGGTGAGTATGAGAGTCAGTGAATGAGTGCATTTGTATGTTACTGTGTTGGCTTGGGTGTATTCACATGTCTGCGTATGCACGTGTGTTTTTTAAGTGTGATTGTGTTTTTCTGTGAGTGTGTGAATGTGAGGGTAGGGGTGTGTGTGTTGTCTCCTGTGTGTGTTCACATGTGTGTTAGTGTTTGTTTATATCTGTGTGTGTTTCTGTGTTTGTACGTGTCTGATTACATTTGAGTGTGAATTTGTAAATATGTGCATGAATGAGCGTGTGCATCTATGTTTGTGATTGTGGACGTTTGGGTGTGTGTACGTGTACATATCTGAGTGTGTATGGCTGTGAGTGTTTGTGAATGAGTCAGTGTGTGTGTGTATGGGTGTGTACGTGTGTGTGTGTGAGATGGGAACGGGTGTGCGTTTGTGATGTGTGTCAGTGTGTTGCCTCGGGTTTGAGTATCGATTCAATATTGTGGGTGATTTTGTGGGTGAGTGTGTGTGTGAGAGAGTGTGAATGTCTGCATGTGTATGTTCATATGTGTGTAAGTGTGTGTGAGGGTGAGTGTGTGACTTGTGTGGTTATAAGTGTGTAAGGGTGTGTGTGACTGTGTGTTGGCATCTGTGTATGTGTGTTTGTGTTTTCATGTGTATATGCTTGTGAGTGTGTAATTTTGTGTGTGTATAGGTGCGAGTCCATTTTTGAGTACGTATGAATATGTGAGTGAGAGCGAGAGTAGGTACATATGTGTGATTGTATGTGCGTATAGTGTTGAGTGTGTATTTCTGTGTGTGTGTAGGTGTGTGAGCCTATTTTTGAGTGTGTGTTTGTGACTTACTGTGTAAGTGTGTATGTTGGTGTGTGAGTGCTTGTGTCCAAGGGTGTATGTATATGAATGTTTTTGTGTAAGGGTTTTTGTGTGTGCTGGTGTGTGATGTGTACAATACTGTGTTTTGCGTTATGTGTCTGTGTGTTGTGTTTGTGTTTGTACTCGTGCATTTGTGTGTACGTGTAGGTTCATATGTGTGTGAGGGTGAATGTGTGTGTGCTTTTGAGTGTGTGTATGGGTGTGTGCAGGTGTGTTGGCATCTGTGTATGTGTGTGATTATGTTTGTATGTGCATAGGCTTGTGAGTGCGTATTTGTGTGTGTAGGTGTTTGAGATTATTTTTGAGTGTGAGTGAGTATAAATGTGTGAGTGACTGAAAGGGGGTACATATGTGATATGGCATGTACATATGTTTGTGAGGTGAGTGTGTGACTTCTGTGTTTATAAGTGTGTAAAGTGTGTGTGACTGTTGGCATCGGTGCATGTGTGTTTGTGTTTTCATGTGTATATGCCTGGGAGTGTATATTCTTGTGTGTGTATAGGTGTGAGTCTATCTTTGAGTGAGTGAGTATGACTGTGTGAGTCAGAGTTAGAGTGGGTAAATTGTGTGATTGTATGTGTGTATATTTGTGAGTGTGTATTTCTGTGTGTGTGTAGGTGTGTGAGTCTACTTTTGAGTGCGAGTGAGTACGAAGGTGTGAGTGAGTGACAGGTGTGCATAATGTGTGATTGTATGTGCGTATATATGTGAGTGTGTATTTCTGTACGTGTGTAATGTGTGACTGTGTGTTGGCATGTGTGCTTGTGTTTTTACGTGTATATGCTTGTGAGTGTGCCTTTTTGTGTGTGTATAGGTGTGAGTCAATTTTTAAGTAAGTGCGTATGACTGTGTGAGTGAGAGTGAGAGTGGGTACCTATGTGTGATTGTATGTGTGTATACTTGTGAGTGCATATTTCTGCGTGTGTGAGTGTGTAAGTGTGGGTGTTTGTATCTGAGTTTGAGGGAATGTGAGAGAGTGTGTCTGTGTTTGTGTGTGTACGTTTGATAGCATGTGTCGGTGAGTGTGTGTCAGTGACAGTCTGCGTGAGAGTTTTATTCGTGGGAGTTGGCTTCTGTGTTTCAGTACGTATTTCAATGTGTGTGAGTTATGTGTGGGTGTGTGTGACTGATGGGTCTTAGTGGGTTGGCTTATGGGTCAGAGTATGAATTCAAGGGTGTGTGTGTGTTTGTGTGTGTGAGTGTGAAAGCATGTGAATGCGTTTGGTGTGAGGGTGGGTGTGTGAGTGTTGGTGTTCATGGGTTTGTATGGGTGTGCATGAGTGTGTGTTGTCATCTGTGCATGTGGGCATTTGTGTTTGTAGGTGTATATGCTTGTGAGTGGGTATTTGTGTGTGGGTAGGTGTTTGAATCTCTTTTTGAGTGTGAGTGAGTATAAATGTTTGAGTGACGGAAAGGGGGTACATATGTGATATTGTATGTACCTGTTTGTGAGTGTGTATTTTTGTGTGTGTAGAGGTGTGAGTCTATTTTTGAGTAAGGGGGTATGAGTGTGTGAGTCGGAGTAAGAGTGGGGACATAGGTGTGACTGTATGTGCGTATATTTGTGAGTATGTATTTCTGTGTGTGGGTGTGGGTGTGTGAGTCTGTTTTTGAGTGTGAGTGAGTATGAATGTGTGAGTGAATGACGGGGTGCATATGTGTGATTGTATGGGCACATGTTTGTGAGTCTGTATTTCTGTGTGTGTGGGTGTGTAAGAGGGTGTATAAATGTGTGTTTCAGTGAATGCGAGAGAGCGTATTCCCGTGTGTGTTTGTGTTTCTGTGTGTGTGTGATTGCATGTGGTGTTGAGTGTGTGAGTGTGAGTGACAGAGTCAATGTGAGAATTTTGTTTTTGTGAGTTGGCTTGTGTGTCTGTGTGTGTTTGAATGTGTATGTGAGGGGTGAGTGTGTGTATTTGTGTGATGTGTCTTAGTGGGTTGGCATGTGTGTCTGAGTATGGATTCAAATGCTTTGGAGGGTGTTTGTGTGTGAGTGCGAGACAGAGTAAATGTGTAAACGTGTAGGTGTATGAGCGTGTGAGTTTTGAATGTGTGTGTAAGTGACTGTGCGGGAGTGTAAATGTGAGTGTGCGAGCGTCTGTAATTTTTTTCTCTGTAGGTGTGCATGTGATTGCAAGGGAGTCATGTGTGGGTGAGTGTGAGTGTGAGTTTTGGGGTGTTGGTGGGTGTATGTGAGTGAATGTGTGACTGCATCTGTGTGTACATGTGTATTTGAACATGAATTTCTTTGTTCATGGGTGCGAGAGTTAGTGTGAATGAGTTAGTGTGTGACATTGTGTTTTGGTGTGGGGAGGTGTGTGAGAATGTGCAGGCGTTTGCAAGTGAGTGTGTCAGTGAGTTTGGGATTGAGTGGGCGTTGGTGCTTGGGTGCGGGAGTGTGAATGATTGTGTGAGGTTGGTTCTTGTGTGCGTTGGTGTGAGTGTGTGCGTGTGTGTGTGTATGTGTGTGAGTGCATGCAGTGGGAGATATGTGGGTGAGTATGAGAGTCAGTGAATGAGTGCATTTGTATGTTACTGTGTTGGCTTGGGTGTATTCACATGTCTGCGTATGCACGTGTGTTTTTTAAGTGTGATTGTGTTTTTCTGTGAGTGTGTGAATGTGAGGGTAGGGGTGTGTGTGTTGTCTCCTGTGTGTGTTCACATGTGTGTTAGTGTTTGTTTATATCTGTGTGTGTTTCTGTGTTTGTACGTGTCTGATTACATTTGAGTGTGAATTTGTAAATATGTGCATGAATGAGCGTGTGCATCTATGTTTGTGATTGTGGACGTTTGGGTGTGTGTACGTGTACATATCTGAGTGTGTATGGCTGTGAGTGTTTGTGAATGAGTCAGTGTGTGTGTGTATGGGTGTGTACGTGTGTGTGTGTGAGATGGGAACGGGTGTGCGTTTGTGATGTGTGTCAGTGTGTTGCCTCGGGTTTGAGTATCGATTCAATATTGTGGGTGATTTTGTGGGTGAGTGTGTGTGTGAGAGAGTGTGAATGTCTGCATGTGTATGTTCATATGTGTGTAAGTGTGTGTGAGGGTGAGTGTGTGACTTGTGTGGTTATAAGTGTGTAAGGGTGTGTGTGACTGTGTGTTGGCATCTGTGTATGTGTGTTTGTGTTTTCATGTGTATATGCTTGTGAGTGTGTAATTTTGTGTGTGTATAGGTGCGAGTCCATTTTTGAGTACGTATGAATATGTGAGTGAGAGCGAGAGTAGGTACATATGTGTGATTGTATGTGCGTATAGTGTTGAGTGTGTATTTCTGTGTGTGTGTAGGTGTGTGAGCCTATTTTTGAGTGTGTGTTTGTGACTTACTGTGTAAGTGTGTATGTTGGTGTGTGAGTGCTTGTGTCCAAGGGTGTATGTATATGAATGTTTTTGTGTAAGGGTTTTTGTGTGTGCTGGTGTGTGATGTGTACAATACTGTGTTTTGCGTTATGTGTCTGTGTGTTGTGTTTGTGTTTGTACTCGTGCATTTGTGTGTACGTGTAGGTTCATATGTGTGTGAGGGTGAATGTGTGTGTGCTTTTGAGTGTGTGTATGGGTGTGTGCAGGTGTGTTGGCATCTGTGTATGTGTGTGATTATGTTTGTATGTGCATAGGCTTGTGAGTGCGTATTTGTGTGTGTAGGTGTTTGAGATTATTTTTGAGTGTGAGTGAGTATAAATGTGTGAGTGACTGAAAGGGGGTACATATGTGATATGGCATGTACATATGTTTGTGAGGTGAGTGTGTGACTTCTGTGTTTATAAGTGTGTAAAGTGTGTGTGACTGTTGGCATCGGTGCATGTGTGTTTGTGTTTTCATGTGTATATGCCTGGGAGTGTATATTCTTGTGTGTGTATAGGTGTGAGTCTATCTTTGAGTGAGTGAGTATGACTGTGTGAGTCAGAGTTAGAGTGGGTAAATTGTGTGATTGTATGTGTGTATATTTGTGAGTGTGTATTTCTGTGTGTGTGTAGGTGTGTGAGTCTACTTTTGAGTGCGAGTGAGTACGAAGGTGTGAGTGAGTGACAGGTGTGCATAATGTGTGATTGTATGTGCGTATATATGTGAGTGTGTATTTCTGTACGTGTGTAATGTGTGACTGTGTGTTGGCATGTGTGCTTGTGTTTTTACGTGTATATGCTTGTGAGTGTGCCTTTTTGTGTGTGTATAGGTGTGAGTCAATTTTTAAGTAAGTGCGTATGACTGTGTGAGTGAGAGTGAGAGTGGGTACCTATGTGTGATTGTATGTGTGTATACTTGTGAGTGCATATTTCTGCGTGTGTGAGTGTGTAAGTGTGGGTGTTTGTATCTGAGTTTGAGGGAATGTGAGAGAGTGTGTCTGTGTTTGTGTGTGTACGTTTGATAGCATGTGTCGGTGAGTGTGTGTCAGTGACAGTCTGCGTGAGAGTTTTATTCGTGGGAGTTGGCTTCTGTGTTTCAGTACGTATTTCAATGTGTGTGAGTTATGTGTGGGTGTGTGTGACTGATGGGTCTTAGTGGGTTGGCTTATGGGTCAGAGTATGAATTCAAGGGTGTGTGTGTGTTTGTGTGTGTGAGTGTGAAAGCATGTGAATGCGTTTGGTGTGAGGGTGGGTGTGTGAGTGTTGGTGTTCATGGGTTTGTATGGGTGTGCATGAGTGTGTGTTGTCATCTGTGCATGTGGGCATTTGTGTTTGTAGGTGTATATGCTTGTGAGTGGGTATTTGTGTGTGGGTAGGTGTTTGAATCTCTTTTTGAGTGTGAGTGAGTATAAATGTTTGAGTGACAGAAAGGGGGTACATATGTGATATTGTATGTACCTGTTTGTGAGTGTGTATTTTTGTGTGTGTAGAGGTGTGAGTCTATTTTTGAGTAAGGGGGTATGAGTGTGTGAGTCGGAGTAAGAGTGGGGACATAGGTGTGACTGTATGTGCGTATATTTGTGAGTATGTATTTCTGTGTGTGGGTGTGGGTGTGTGAGTCTGTTTTTGAGTGTGAGTGAGTATGAATGTGTGAGTGAATGACGGGGTACATAGGTGTGATTGTACGGGCCTATGTTTGTGAGTCCGTATTTCTGTGTGTGTGGGTGTGTAAGAGGGTGCATAAATGTGTGTTTCAGTGAATGCGAGAGAGCGTATTCCCGTGTGTGTTTGTGTTTCTGTGTGTGTGTGATTGCATGTGGTGTTGAGTGTGTGAGTGTGAGTGACAGAGTCAATGTGAGAATTTTGTTTTTGTGAGTTGGCTTGTGTGTTTGTGTGTGTTTGAAAGTGTATGTGAGCGGTGAGTGTGTGTATTTGTGTGATGTGTCTTAGTGGGTTGGCATGTGTGTCTGAGTATGGATTCAAATGCTTTGGAGGGTGTTTGTGTGTGAGTGCGAGACAGAGTAAATGTGTAAACGTGTAGGTGTATGAGCGTGTGAGTTTTGAATGTGTGTGTAAGTGACTGTGCGGGAGTGTAAATGTGAGTGTGCGAGCGTCTGGAATTTTTTTCTCTGTAGGTGTGCATGTGATTGCAAGGGAGTCATGTGTGGGTGAGTGTGAGTGTGAGTTTTGGGGTGTTGGTGGGTGTATGTGAGTGAATGTGTGACTGCATCTGTGTGTACATGTGTATTTGAACATGAATTTCTTTGTTCATGGGTGCGAGAGTTAGTGTGAATGAGTTAGTGTGTGACATTGTGTTTTGGTGTGGGGAGGTGTGTGAGAATGTGCAGGCGTTTGCAAGTGAGTGTGTCAGTGAGTTTGGGATTGAGTGTGCGTTGGTACTTGGGTGCGGGAGTGTGAATGATTGTGTGAGGTTGGTTATTGTGTGCATTGGTGTGAGTGTGTGCGTGTGTGTGTATGTGTGTGAGTGCATGCAGTGGGAGATATGTGGGTGAGTATGAGAGTCAGTGAATGAGTGCATTTGTATGTTACTGTGTTGGCTTGGGTGTATTCACATGTCTGCGTATGCACGTGTGTTTTTTAAGTGTGATTGTGTTTTTCTGAGAGTGTGTGAATGTGAGGGTAGGGGTGTGTGTGTTGTCTCCTGTGTGTGTTCGCATGTGTGTTAGTGTTTGTTTATATCTGTGTGTGTTTCTGTGTTTGTACGTGTCTGATTACATTTGAGTGTGAATTTGTAAATATGTGCCTGAATGAGCGTGTGCATCTATGTTTGTGATTGTGGACGTTTGGGTGTGTGTACGTGTACATATCTGAGTGTGTATGGCTGTGAGTGTTTGTGAATGAGTCAGTGTGTGTGTGTATGGGTGTGTACGTGTGTGTGTGTGAGATGGGAACGGGTGTGCCTTTGTGATGTGTGTCAGTGTGTTGCCTCGGGTTTGAGTATCGATTCAATATTGTGGGTGAGTTTGTGGGTGAGTGTGTGTGTGAGAGAGTGTGAATGTCTGCATGTGTATGTTCATGTGTGTAAGTGTGTGTGAGGGTGAGTGTGTGACTTGTGTGGTTATAAGTGTGTAAGGGTGTGTGTGACTGTGTGTTGGCATCTGTGTATGTGTGTTTGTGTTTTCATGTGTATATGCTTGTGAGTGTGTAATTTTGTGTGTGTATAGGTGCGAGTCCATTTTTGAGTACGTATGAATATGTGAGTGAGAGCGAGAGTAGGTACATATGTGTGATTGTATGTGCGTATAGTGTTGAGTGTGTATTTCTGTGTGTGTGTAGGTGTGTGAGCCTATTTTTGAGTGTGAGTGTTTGTGACTTACTGTGTAAGTGTGTATGTTGGTGTGTGAGTGCTTGTGTCCAAGGGTGTATGTATATGAATGTTTTTGTGTAAGGGTTTTTGTGTGGGCTGGTGTGTGATGTGTACAATATTGTGTTTTGCGTTATGTGTCTGTGTGTTGTGTTTGTGTTTGTACTCGTGCATTTGTGTGTACGTGTAGGTTCATATGTGTGTGAGGGTGAATGTGTGTGTGCTTTTGAGTGTGTGTATGGGTGTGTGCAGCTGTGTTGGCATCTGTGTATGTGTGTGTTTACGTTTGTATGTTGTGCATAGGCTTGTGAGTGCGTATTTGTGTGTGTAGGTGTTTGAGATTATTTTTGAGTGTGAGTGAGTATAAATGTGTGAGTGACTGAAAGGGGGTACATATGTGATATGGCATGTACATATGTTTGTGAGGTGAGTGTGTGACTTCTGTGTTTATAAGTGTGTAAAGGTGTGTGTGACTGTGGGCATCGGTGCATGTGTGTTTGTGTTTTCATGTGTATATGCCTGGGAGTGTATATTCTTGTGTGTGTGTATAGGTGTGAGTCTATCTTTGAGTGAGTATGACTGTGTGAGTCAGAGTTAGAGTGGGTAAATTGAGTGATTGTATGTGTGTATATTTGTGAGTGTGTATTTCTGTGTGTGTGTAGGTGTGTGAGTCTACTTTTGAGTGCGAGTGAGTACGAAGGTGTGAGTGAGTGACAGGTGTGCATAATGTGTGATTGTATGTGCGTATATATGTGAGTGTGTATTTCTGTACGTGTGTAATGTGTGACTGTGTGTTGGCATGTGTGCTTGTGTTTTTACGTGTATATGCTTGTGAGTGTGCCTTTTTGTGTGTGTATAGGTGTGAGTCAATTTTTAAGTAAGTGCGTATGACTGTGTGAGTGAGAGTGAGAGTGGGTACCTATGTGTGATTGTATGTGTGTATACTTGTGAGTGCATATTTCTGCGTGTGTGAGTGTGTAAGTGTGGGTGTTTGTATCTGAGTTTGAGGGAATGTGAGAGAGTGTGTCTGTGTTTGTGTGTGTACGTTTGATAGCATGTGTCGGTGAGTGTGTGTCAGTGACAGTCTGCGTGAGAGTTTTATTCGTGGGAGTTGGCTTCTGTGTTTCAGTACGTATTTCAATGTGTGTGAGTTATGTGTGGGTGTGTGTGACTGATGGGTCTTAGTGGGTTGGCTTATGGGTCAGAGTATGAATTCAAGGGTGTGTGTGTGTTTGTGTGTGTGAGTGTGAAAGCATGTGAATGCGTTTGGTGTGAGGGTGGGTGTGTGAGTGTTGGTGTTCATGGGTTTGTATGGGTGTGCATGAGTGTGTGTTGTCATCTGTGCATGTGGGCATTTGTGTTTGTAGGTGTATATGCTTGTGAGTGGGTATTTGTGTGTGGGTAGGTGTTTGAATCTCTTTTTGAGTGTGAGTGAGTATAAATGTTTGAGTGACAGAAAGGGGGTACATATGTGATATTGTATGTACCTGTTTGTGAGTGTGTATTTTTGTGTGTGTAGAGGTGTGAGTCTATTTTTGAGTAAGGGGGTATGAGTGTGTGAGTCGGAGTAAGAGTGGGGACATAGGTGTGACTGTATGTGCGTATATTTGTGAGTATGTATTTCTGTGTGTGGGTGTGGGTGTGTGAGTCTGTTTTTGAGTGTGAGTGAGTATGAATGTGTGAGTGAATGACGGGGTACATAGGTGTGATTGTACGGGCCTATGTTTGTGAGTCCGTATTTCTGTGTGTGTGGGTGTGTAAGAGGGTGCATAAATGTGTGTTTCAGTGAATGCGAGAGAGCGTATTCCCGTGTGTGTTTGTGTTTCTGTGTGTGTGTGATTGCATGTGGTGTTGAGTGTGTGAGTGTGAGTGACAGAGTCAATGTGAGAATTTTGTTTTTGTGAGTTGGCTTGTGTGTTTGTGTGTGTTTGAAAGTGTATGTGAGCGGTGAGTGTGTGTATTTGTGTGATGTGTCTTAGTGGGTTGGCATGTGTGTCTGAGTATGGATTCAAATGCTTTGGAGGGTGTTTGTGTGTGAGTGCGAGACAGAGTAAATGTGTAAACGTGTAGGTGTATGAGCGTGTGAGTTTTGAATGTGTGTGTAAGTGACTGTGCGGGAGTGTAAATGTGAGTGTGCGAGCGTCTGGAATTTTTTTCTCTGTAGGTGTGCATGTGATTGCAAGGGAGTCATGTGTGGGTGAGTGTGAGTGTGAGTGTGAGTTTTGGGGTGTTGGTGGGTGTATGTGAGTGAATGTGTGACTGCATCTGTGTGTACATGTGTATTTGAACATGAATTTCTTTGTTCATGGGTGCGAGAGTTAGTGTGAATGAGTTAGTGTGTGACATTGTGTTTTGGTGTGGGGAGGTGTGTGAGAATGTGCAGGCGTTTGCAAGTGAGTGTGTCAGTGAGTTTGGGATTGAGTGTGCATTGGTACTTGGGTGCGGGAGTGTGAATGATTGTGTGAGGTTGGTTATTGTGTGCATTGGTGTGAGTGTGTGCGTGTGTGTGTATGTGTGTGAGTGCATGCAGTGGGAGATATGTGGGTGAGTATGAGAGTCAGTGAATGAGTGCATTTGTATGTTACTGTGTTGGCTTGGGTGTATTCACATGTCTGCGTATGCACGTGTGTTTTTTAAGTGTGATTGTGTTTTTCTGTGAGTGTGTGAATGTGAGGGTAGGGGTGTGTGTGTTGTCTCCTGTGTGTGTTCGCATGTGTGTTAGTGTTTGTTTATATCTGTGTGTGTTTCTGTGTTTGTACGTGTCTGATTACATTTGAGTGTGAATTTGTAAATATGTGCCTGAATGAGCGTGTGCATCTATGTTTGTGATTGTGGACGTTTGGGTGTGTGTACGTGTACATATCTGAGTGTGTATGGCTGTGAGTGTTTGTGAATGAGTCAGTGTGTGTGTGTATGGGTGTGTACGTGTGTGTGTGTGAGATGGGAACGGGTGTGCCTTTGTGATGTGTGTCAGTGTGTTGCCTCGGGTTTGAGTATCGATTCAATATTGTGGGTGAGTTTGTGGGTGAGTGTGTGTGTGAGAGAGTGTGAATGTCTGCATGTGTATGTTCATGTGTGTAAGTGTGTGTGAGGGTGAGTGTGTGACTTGTGTGGTTATAAGTGTGTAAGGGTGTGTGTGACTGTGTGTTGGCATCTGTGTATGTGTGTTTGTGTTTTCATGTGTATATGCTTGTGAGTGTGTAATTTTGTGTGTGTATAGGTGCGAGTCCATTTTTGAGTACGTATGAATATGTGAGTGAGAGCGAGAGTAGGTACATATGTGTGATTGTATGTGCGTATAGTGTTGAGTGTGTATTTCTGTGTGTGTGTAGGTGTGTGAGCCTATTTTTGAGTGTGAGTGTTTGTGACTTACTGTGTAAGTGTGTATGTTGGTGTGTGAGTGCTTGTGTCCAAGGGTGTATGTATATGAATGTTTTTGTGTAAGGGTTTTTGTGTGGGCTGGTGTGTGATGTGTACAATATTGTGTTTTGCGTTATGTGTCTGTGTGTTGTGTTTGTGTTTGTACTCGTGCATTTGTGTGTACGTGTAGGTTCATATGTGTGTGAGGGTGAATGTGTGTGTGCTTTTGAGTGTGTGTATGGGTGTGTGCAGCTGTGTTGGCATCTGTGTATGTGTGTGTTTACGTTTGTATGTTGTGCATAGGCTTGTGAGTGCGTATTTGTGTGTGTAGGTGTTTGAGATTATTTTTGAGTGTGAGTGAGTATAAATGTGTGAGTGACTGAAAGGGGGTACATATGTGATATGGCATGTACATATGTTTGTGAGGTGAGTGTGTGACTTCTGTGTTTATAAGTGTGTAAAGGTGTGTGTGACTGTGGGCATCGGTGCATGTGTGTTTGTGTTTTCATGTGTATATGCCTGGGAGTGTATATTCTTGTGTGTGTGTATAGGTGTGAGTCTATCTTTGAGTGAGTATGACTGTGTGAGTCAGAGTTAGAGTGGGTAAATTGAGTGATTGTATGTGTGTATATTTGTGAGTGTGTATTTCTGTGTGTGTGTAGGTGTGTGAGTCTACTTTTGAGTGCGAGTGAGTACGAAGGTGTGAGTGAGTGACAGGTGTGCATAATGTGTGATTGTATGTGCGTATATATGTGAGTGTGTATTTCTGTACGTGTGTAATGTGTGACTGTGTGTTGGCATGTGTGCTTGTGTTTTTACGTGTATATGCTTGTGAGTGTGCCTTTTTGTGTGTGTATAGGTGTGAGTCAATTTTTAAGTAAGTGCGTATGACTGTGTGAGTGAGAGTGAGAGTGGGTACCTATGTGTGATTGTATGTGTGTATACTTGTGAGTGCATATTTCTGCGTGTGTGAGTGTGTAAGTGTGGGTGTTTGTATCTGAGTTTGAGGGAATGTGAGAGAGTGTGTCTGTGTTTGTGTGTGTACGTTTGATAGCATGTGTCGGTGAGTGTGTGTCAGTGACAGTCTGCGTGAGAGTTTTATTCGTGGGAGTTGGCTTCTGTGTTTCAGTACGTATTTCAATGTGTGTGAGTTATGTGTGGGTGTGTGTGACTGATGGGTCTTAGTGGGTTGGCTTATGGGTCAGAGTATGAATTCAAGGGTGTGTGTGTGTTTGTGTGTGTGAGTGTGAAAGCATGTGAATGCGTTTGGTGTGAGGGTGGGTGTGTGAGTGTTGGTGTTCATGGGTTTGTATGGGTGTGCATGAGTGTGTGTTGTCATCTGTGCATGTGGGCATTTGTGTTTGTAGGTGTATATGCTTGTGAGTGGGTATTTGTGTGTGGGTAGGTGTTTGAATCTCTTTTTGAGTGTGAGTGAGTATAAATGTTTGAGTGACAGAAAGGGGGTACATATGTGATATTGTATGTACCTGTTTGTGAGTGTGTATTTTTGTGTGTGTAGAGGTGTGAGTCTATTTTTGAGTAAGGGGGTATGAGTGTGTGAGTCGGAGTAAGAGTGGGGACATAGGTGTGACTGTATGTGCGTATATTTGTGAGTATGTATTTCTGTGTGTGGGTGTGGGTGTGTGAGTCTGTTTTTGAGTGTGAGTGAGTATGAATGTGTGAGTGAATGACGGGGTACATAGGTGTGATTGTACGGGCCTATGTTTGTGAGTCCGTATTTCTGTGTGTGTGGGTGTGTAAGAGGGTGCATAAATGTGTGTTTCAGTGAATGCGAGAGAGCGTATTCCCGTGTGTGTTTGTGTTTCTGTGTGTGTGTGATTGCATGTGGTGTTGAGTGTGTGAGTGTGAGTGACAGAGTCAATGTGAGAATTTTGTTTTTGTGAGTTGGCTTGTGTGTTTGTGTGTGTTTGAAAGTGTATGTGAGCGGTGAGTGTGTGTATTTGTGTGATGTGTCTTAGTGGGTTGGCATGTGTGTCTGAGTATGGATTCAAATGCTTTGGAGGGTGTTTGTGTGTGAGTGCGAGACAGAGTAAATGTGTAAACGTGTAGGTGTATGAGCGTGTGAGTTTTGAATGTGTGTGTAAGTGACTGTGCGGGAGTGTAAATGTGAGTGTGCGAGCGTCTGGAATTTTTTTCTCTGTAGGTGTGCATGTGATTGCAAGGGAGTCATGTGTGGGTGAGTGTGAGTGTGAGTTTTGGGGTGTTGGTGGGTGTATGTGAGTGAATGTGTGACTGCATCTGTGTGTACATGTGTATTTGAACATGAATTTCTTTGTTCATGGGTGCGAGAGTTAGTGTGAATGAGTTAGTGTGTGACATTGTGTTTTGGTGTGGGGAGGTGTGTGAGAATGTGCAGGCGTTTGCAAGTGAGTGTGTCAGTGAGTTTGGGATTGAGTGTGCATTGGTACTTGGGTGCGGGAGTGTGAATGATTGTGTGAGGTTGGTTATTGTGTGCATTGGTGTGAGTGTGTGCGTGTGTGTGTATGTGTGTGAGTGCATGCAGTGGGAGATATGTGGGTGAGTATGAGAGTCAGTGAATGAGTGCATTTGTATGTTACTGTGTTGGCTTGGGTGTATTCACATGTCTGCGTATGCACGTGTGTTTTTTAAGTGTGATTGTGTTTTTCTGTGAGTGTGTGAATGTGAGGGTAGGGGTGTGTGTGTTGTCTCCTGTGTGTGTTCGCATGTGTGTTAGTGTTTGTTTATATCTGTGTGTGTTTCTGTGTTTGTACGTGTCTGATTACATTTGAGTGTGAATTTGTAAATATGTGCCTGAATGAGCGTGTGCATCTATGTTTGTGATTGTGGACGTTTGGGTGTGTGTACGTGTACATATCTGAGTGTGTATGGCTGTGAGTGTTTGTGAATGAGTCAGTGTGTGTGTGTATGGGTGTGTACGTGTGTGTGTGTGAGATGGGAACGGGTGTGCCTTTGTGATGTGTGTCAGTGTGTTGCCTCGGGTTTGAGTATCGATTCAATATTGTGGGTGAGTTTGTGGGTGAGTGTGTGTGTGAGAGAGTGTGAATGTCTGCATGTGTATGTTCATGTGTGTAAGTGTGTGTGAGGGTGAGTGTGTGACTTGTGTGGTTATAAGTGTGTAAGGGTGTGTGTGACTGTGTGTTGGCATCTGTGTATGTGTGTTTGTGTTTTCATGTGTATATGCTTGTGAGTGTGTAATTTTGTGTGTGTATAGGTGCGAGTCCATTTTTGAGTACGTATGAATATGTGAGTGAGAGCGAGAGTAGGTACATATGTGTGATTGTATGTGCGTATAGTGTTGAGTGTGTATTTCTGTGTGTGTGTAGGTGTGTGAGCCTATTTTTGAGTGTGAGTGTTTGTGACTTACTGTGTAAGTGTGTATGTTGGTGTGTGAGTGCTTGTGTCCAAGGGTGTATGTATATGAATGTTTTTGTGTAAGGGTTTTTGTGTGGGCTGGTGTGTGATGTGTACAATATTGTGTTTTGCGTTATGTGTCTGTGTGTTGTGTTTGTGTTTGTACTCGTGCATTTGTGTGTACGTGTAGGTTCATATGTGTGTGAGGGTGAATGTGTGTGTGCTTTTGAGTGTGTGTATGGGTGTGTGCAGCTGTGTTGGCATCTGTGTATGTGTGTGTTTACGTTTGTATGTTGTGCATAGGCTTGTGAGTGCGTATTTGTGTGTGTAGGTGTTTGAGATTATTTTTGAGTGTGAGTGAGTATAAATGTGTGAGTGACTGAAAGGGGGTACATATGTGATATGGCATGTACATATGTTTGTGAGGTGAGTGTGTGACTTCTGTGTTTATAAGTGTGTAAAGGTGTGTGTGACTGTGGGCATCGGTGCATGTGTGTTTGTGTTTTCATGTGTATATGCCTGGGAGTGTATATTCTTGTGTGTGTGTATAGGTGTGAGTCTATCTTTGAGTGAGTATGACTGTGTGAGTCAGAGTTAGAGTGGGTAAATTGAGTGATTGTATGTGTGTATATTTGTGAGTGTGTATTTCTGTGTGTGTGTAGGTGTGTGAGTCTACTTTTGAGTGCGAGTGAGTACGAAGGTGTGAGTGAGTGACAGGTGTGCATAATGTGTGATTGTATGTGCGTATATATGTGAGTGTGTATTTCTGTACGTGTGTAATGTGTGACTGTGTGTTGGCATGTGTGCTTGTGTTTTTACGTGTATATGCTTGTGAGTGTGCCTTTTTGTGTGTGTATAGGTGTGAGTCAATTTTTAAGTAAGTGCGTATGACTGTGTGAGTGAGAGTGAGAGTGGGTACCTATGTGTGATTGTATGTGTGTATACTTGTGAGTGCATATTTCTGCGTGTGTGAGTGTGTAAGTGTGGGTGTTTGTATCTGAGTTTGAGGGAATGTGAGAGAGTGTGTCTGTGTTTGTGTGTGTACGTTTGATAGCATGTGTCGGTGAGTGTGTGTCAGTGACAGTCTGCGTGAGAGTTTTATTCGTGGGAGTTGGCTTCTGTGTTTCAGTACGTATTTCAATGTGTGTGAGTTATGTGTGGGTGTGTGTGACTGATGGGTCTTAGTGGGTTGGCTTATGGGTCAGAGTATGAATTCAAGGGTGTGTGTGTGTTTGTGTGTGTGAGTGTGAAAGCATGTGAATGCGTTTGGTGTGAGGGTGGGTGTGTGAGTGTTGGTGTTCATGGGTTTGTATGGGTGTGCATGAGTGTGTGTTGTCATCTGTGCATGTGGGCATTTGTGTTTGTAGGTGTATATGCTTGTGAGTGGGTATTTGTGTGTGGGTAGGTGTTTGAATCTCTTTTTGAGTGTGAGTGAGTATAAATGTTTGAGTGACAGAAAGGGGGTACATATGTGATATTGTATGTACCTGTTTGTGAGTGTGTATTTTTGTGTGTGTAGAGGTGTGAGTCTATTTTTGAGTAAGGGGGTATGAGTGTGTGAGTCGGAGTAAGAGTGGGGACATAGGTGTGACTGTATGTGCGTATATTTGTGAGTATGTATTTCTGTGTGTGGGTGTGGGTGTGTGAGTCTGTTTTTGAGTGTGAGTGAGTATGAATGTGTGAGTGAATGACGGGGTACATAGGTGTGATTGTACGGGCCTATGTTTGTGAGTCCGTATTTCTGTGTGTGTGGGTGTGTAAGAGGGTGCATAAATGTGTGTTTCAGTGAATGCGAGAGAGCGTATTCCCGTGTGTGTTTGTGTTTCTGTGTGTGTGTGATTGCATGTGGTGTTGAGTGTGTGAGTGTGAGTGACAGAGTCAATGTGAGAATTTTGTTTTTGTGAGTTGGCTTGTGTGTTTGTGTGTGTTTGAAAGTGTATGTGAGCGGTGAGTGTGTGTATTTGTGTGATGTGTCTTAGTGGGTTGGCATGTGTGTCTGAGTATGGATTCAAATGCTTTGGAGGGTGTTTGTGTGTGAGTGCGAGACAGAGTAAATGTGTAAACGTGTAGGTGTATGAGCGTGTGAGTTTTGAATGTGTGTGTAAGTGACTGTGCGGGAGTGTAAATGTGAGTGTGCGAGCGTCTGGAATTTTTTTCTCTGTAGGTGTGCATGTGATTGCAAGGGAGTCATGTGTGGGTGAGTGTGAGTGTGAGTTTTGGGGTGTTGGTGGGTGTATGTGAGTGAATGTGTGACTGCATCTGTGTGTACATGTGTATTTGAACATGAATTTCTTTGTTCATGGGTGCGAGAGTTAGTGTGAATGAGTTAGTGTGTGACATTGTGTTTTGGTGTGGGGAGGTGTGTGAGAATGTGCAGGCGTTTGCAAGTGAGTGTGTCAGTGAGTTTGGGATTGAGTGTGCATTGGTACTTGGGTGCGGGAGTGTGAATGATTGTGTGAGGTTGGTTATTGTGTGCATTGGTGTGAGTGTGTGCGTGTGTGTGTATGTGTGTGAGTGCATGCAGTGGGAGATATGTGGGTGAGTATGAGAGTCAGTGAATGAGTGCATTTGTATGTTACTGTGTTGGCTTGGGTGTATTCACATGTCTGCGTATGCACGTGTGTTTTTTAAGTGTGATTGTGTTTTTCTGTGAGTGTGTGAATGTGAGGGTAGGGGTGTGTGTGTTGTCTCCTGTGTGTGTTCGCATGTGTGTTAGTGTTTGTTTATATCTGTGTGTGTTTCTGTGTTTGTACGTGTCTGATTACATTTGAGTGTGAATTTGTAAATATGTGCCTGAATGAGCGTGTGCATCTATGTTTGTGATTGTGGACGTTTGGGTGTGTGTACGTGTACATATCTGAGTGTGTATGGCTGTGAGTGTTTGTGAATGAGTCAGTGTGTGTGTGTATGGGTGTGTACGTGTGTGTGTGTGAGATGGGAATGGGTGTGCGTTTGTGATGTGTGTCAGTGTGTTGCCTCGGGTTTGAGTATCGATTCAATATTGTGGGTGAGTTTGTGGGTGAGTGTGTGTGTGAGAGAGTGTGAATGTCTGCATGTGTATGTTCATGTGTGTAAGTGTGTGTGAGGGTGAGTGTGTGACTTGTGTGGTTATAAGTGTGTAAGGGTGTGTGTGACTGTGTGTTGGCATCTGTGTATGTGTGTTTGTGTTTTCATGTGTATATGCTTGTGAGTGTGTAATTTTGTGTGTGTATAGGTGCGAGTCCATTTTTGAGTACGTATGAATATGTGAGTGAGAGCGAGAGTAGGTACATATGTGTGATTGTATGTGCGTATAGTGTTGAGTGTGTATTTCTGTGTGTGTGTAGGTGTGTGAGCCTATTTTTGAGTGTGAGTGTTTGTGACTTACTGTGTAAGTGTGTATGTTGGTGTGTGAGTGCTTGTGTCCAAGGGTGTATGTATATGAATGTTTTTGTGTAAGGGTTTTTGTGTGTGCTGGTGTGTGATGTGTACAATACTGTGTTTTGCGTTATGTGTCTGTGTGTTGTGTTTGTGTTTGTACTCGTGCATTTGTGTGTACGTGTAGGTTCATATGTGTGTGAGGGTGAATGTGTGTGTGCTTTTGAGTGTGTGTATGGGTGTGTGCAGGTGTGTTGGAATCTGTGTATGTGTGTGATTATGTTTGTATGTGCATAGGCTTGTGAGTGCGTATTTGTGTGTGTAGGTGTTTGAGATTATTTTTGAGTGTGAGTGAGTATAAATGTGTGAGTGACTGAAAGGGGGTACATATGTGATAAGGCATGTACATATGTTTGTGAGGTGAGTGTGTGACTTCTGTGTTTATAAGTGTGTAAAGTGTGTGTGACTGTTGGCATCGGTGCATGTGTGTTTGTGTTTTCATGTGTATATGCCTGGGAGTGTATATTCTTGTGTGTGTATAGGTGTGAGTCTATCTTTGAGTGAGTGAGTATGACTGTGTGAGTCAGAGTTAGAGTGGGTAAATTGTGTGATTGTATGTGTGTATATTTGTGAGTGTGTATTTCTGTGTGTGTGTAGGTGTGTGAGTCTACTTTTGAGTGTGAGTGAGTACGAAGGTGTGAGTGAGTGACAGGTGTGCATAATGTGTGATTGTATGTGCGTATATATGTGAGTGTGTATTTCTGTACGTGTGTAATGTGTGACTGTGTGTTGGCATGTGTGCTTGTGTTTTTACGTGTATATGCTTGTGAGTGTGCCTTTTTGTGTGTGTATAGGTGTGAGTCTATTTTTAAGTAAGTGCGTATGACTGTGTGAGTGAGAGTGAGAGTGGGTACCTATGTGTGATTGTATGTGTGTATACTTGTGAGTGCATATTTCCGCGTGTGTGAGTGTGTAAGTGTGGGTGTTTGTATCTGAGTTTGAGGGAATGTGAGAGAGTGTGTGTGTTTGTGTGTGTACGTTTGATAGCATGTGTCGGTGAGTGTGTGTCAGTGACAGTCTGCGTGAGAGTTTTATTCGTGGGAGTTGGCTTCTGTGTTTCAGTACGTATTTCAATGTGTGTGAGTTATGTGTGGGTGTGTGTGACTGATGGGTCTTAGTGGGTTGGCTTATGGGTAAGAGTATGAATTCAAGGGTGTGTGTGTGTTTGTGTGTGTGAGTGTGAAAGCATGTGAATGCGTTTGGTGTGAGGGTGGGTGTGTGAGTGTTGGTGTTCATGGGTTTGTATGGGTGTGCATGAGTGTGTGTTGTCATCTGTGCATGTGGGCATTTGTGTTTGTAGGTGTATATGCTTGTGAGTGGGTATTTGTGTGTGTGTAGGTGTTTGAATCTCTTTTTGAGTGTGAGTGAGTATAAATGTTTGAGTGACGGAAAGGGGGTACATATGTGATATTGTATGTACCTGTTTGTGAGTGTGTATTTTTGTGTGTGTAGACGTGTGAGTCTATTTTTGAGTAAGGGGGTATGAGTGTGTGAGTCGGAGTAAGAGTGGGGACATAGGTGTGACTGTATGTGCGTATATTTGTGAGTATGTATTTCTGTGTGTGTGTGTGTGGGTGTGTGAGTCTGTTTTTGAGTGTGAGTGAGTATGAATGTGTGAGTGAATGACGGGGTGCATATGTGTGATTGTATGGGCACATGTTTGTGAGTCTGTATTTCTGTGTGTGTGGGTGTGTAAGAGGGTGTATAAATGTGTGTTTCAGTGAATGCGAGAGAGCGTATTCCCGTGTGTGTTTGTGTTTCTGTGTGTGTGTGATTGCATGTGGTGTTGAGTGTGTGAGTGTGAGTGACAGAGTCAATGTGAGAATTTTGTTTTTGTGAGTTGGCTTGTGTGTCTGTGTGTGTTTGAATGTGTATGTGAGGGGTGAGTGTGTGTATTTGTGTGATGTGTCTTAGTGGGTTGGCATGTGTGTCTGAGTATGGATTCAAATGCTTTGGAGGGTGTTTGTGTGTGAGTGCGAGACAGAGTAAATGTGTAAACGTGTAGGTGTATGAGCGTGTGAGTTTTGAATGTGTGTGTAAGTGACTGTGCGGGAGTGTAAATGTGAGTGTGCGAGCGTCTGGAATTTTTTTCTCTGTAGGTGTGCATGTGATTGCAAGGGAGTCATGTGTGGGTGAGTGTGAGTGTGAGTTTTGGGGTGTTGGTGGGTGTATGTGAGTGAATGTGTGACTGCATCTGTGTGTACATGTGTATTTGAACATGAATTTCTTTGTTCATGGGTGCGAGAGTTAGTGTGAATGAGTTAGTGTGTGACATTGTGTTTTGGTGTGGGGAGGTGTGTGAGAATGTGCAGGCGTTTGCAAGTGAGTGTGTCAGTGAGTTTGGGATTGAGTGGGCGTTGGTGCTTGGGTGCGGGAGTGTGAATGATTGTGTGAGGTTGGTTCTTGTGTGCGTTGGTGTGAGTGTGTGCGTGTGTGTGTGTATGTGTTTGAGTGCATGCAGTGGGAGATATGTGGGTGAGTATGAGAGTCAGTGAATGAGTGCATTTGTATGTTACTGTGTTGGCTTGGGTGTATTCACGTCTGCGTATGCACGTGTGTTTTTTAAGTGTGATTGTGTTTTTCTGTGAGTGTGTGAATGTGAGGGTAGGGGTGTGTGTGTTGTCTCCTGTGTGTGTTCACATGTGTGTTAGTGTTTGTTTATATCTGTGTGTGTTTCTGTGTTTGTACGTGTCTGATTACATTTGAGTGTGAATTTGTAAATATGTGCATGAATGAGCGTGTGCATCTATGTTTGTGATTGTGGACGTTTGGGTGTGTGTACGTGTACATATCTGAGTGTGTATGGCAGTGAGTGTTTGTGAATGAGTCAGTGTGTGTGTGTATGGGTGTGTACGTGTGTGTGTGTGAGATGGGAACGGGTGTGCGTTTGTGATGTGTGTCAGTGTGTTGCCTCGGGTTTGAGTATCGATTCAATATTGTGGGTGAGTTTGTGGGTGAGTGTGTGTGTGAGAGAGTGTGAATGTCTGCATGTGTATGTTCATATGTGTGTAAGTGTGTGTGAGGGTGAGTGTGTGACTTGTGTGGTTATAAGTGTGTAAGGGTGTGTGTGACTGTGTGTTGGCATCTGTGTATGTGTGTTTGTGTTTTCATGTGTATATGCTTGTGAGTGTGTAATTTTGTGTGTGTATAGGTGCGAGTCCATTTTTGAGTACGTATGAATATGTGAGTGAGAGCGAGAGTAGGTACATATGTGTGATTGTATGTGCGTATAGTGTTGAGTGTGTATTTCTGTGTGTGTGTAGGTGTGTGAGCCTATTTTTGAGTGTGAGTGTTTGTGACTTACTGTGTAAGTGTGTATGTTGGTGTGTGAGTGCTTGTGTCCAAGGGTGTATGTATATGAATGTTTTTGTGTAAGGGTTTTTGTGTGTGCTGGTGTGTGATGTGTACAATAGTGTGTTTTGCGTTATGTGTCTGTGTGTTGTGTTTGTGTTTGTACTCGTGCATTTGTGTGTACGTGTAGGTTCATATGTGTGTGAGGGTGAATGTGTGTGTGCTTTTGAGTGTGTGTATGGGTGTGTGCAGGTGTGTTGGCATCTGTGTATGTGTGTGATTATGTTTGTATGTGCATAGGCTTGTGAGTGCGTATTTGTGTGTGTAGGTGTTTGAGATGATTTTTGAGTGTGAGTGAGTATAAATGTGTGAGTGACTGAAAGGGGGTACATATGTGATATGGCATGTACATATGTTTGTGAGGTGAGTGTGTGACTTCTGTGTTTATAAGTGTGTAAAGTGTGTGTGACTGTTGGCATCGGTGCATGTGTGTTTGTGTTTTCATGTGTATATGCCTGGGAGTGTATATTCTTGTGTGTGTATAGGTGTGAGTCTATCTTTGAGTGAGTGAGTATGACTGTGTGAGTCAGAGTTAGAGTGGGTAAATTGTGTGATTGTATGTGTGTATATTTGTGAGTGTGTATTTCTGTGTGTGTGTAGGTGTGTGAGTCTACTTTTGAGTGCGAGTGAGTACGAAGGTGTGAGTGAGTGACAGGTGTGCATAATGTGTGATTGTATGTGCGTATATATGTGAGTGTGTATTTCTGTACGTGTGTAATGTGTGACTGTGTGTTGGCATGTGTGCTTGTGTTTTGACGTGTATATGCTTGTGAGTGTGCCTTTTTGTGTGTGTATAGGTGTGAGTCAATTTTTAAGTAAGTGCGTATGACTGTGTGAGTGAGAGTGAGAGTGGGTACCTATGTGTGATTGTATGTGTGTATACTTGTGAGTGCATATTTCTGCGTGTGTGAGTGTGTAAGTGTGGGTGTTTGTATCTGAGTTTGAGGGAATGTGAGAGAGTGTGTCTGTGTTTGTGTGTGTACGTTTGATAGCATGTGTCGGTGAGTGTGTGTCAGTGACAGTCTGCGTGAGAGTTTTATTCGTGGGAGTTGGCTTCTGTGTTTCAGTACGTATTTCAATGTGTGTGAGTTATGTGTGGGTGTGTGTGACTGATGGGTCTTAGTGGGTTGGCTTATGGGTCAGAGTATGAATTCAAGGGTGTGTGTGTGTTTGTGTGTGTGAGTGTGAAAGCATGTGAATGCGTTTGGTGTGAGGGTGTGTGTGTGAGTGTTGGTGTTCATGGGTTTGTATGGGTGTGCATGAGTGTGTGTTGTCATCTGTGCATGTGGGCATTTGTGTTTGTAGGTGTATATGCTTGTGAGTGGGTATTTGTGTGTGTGTAGGTGTTTGAATCTCTTTTTGAGTGTGAGTGAGTATAAATGTTTGAGTGACGGAAAGGGGGTACATATGTGATATTGTATGTACCTGTTTGTGAATGTGTATTTTTGTGTGTGTAGAGGTGTGAGTCTATTTTTGAGTAAGGGGGTATGAGTGTGTGAGTCGGAGTAAGAGTGGGGACATAGGTGTGACTGTATGTGCGTATATTTGTGAGTATGTATTTCTGTGTGTGGGTGTGGGTGTGTGAGTCTGTTTTTGAGTGTGAGTGAGTATGAATGTGTGAGTGAATGACGGGGTGCATATGTGTGATTGTATGGGCACATGTTTGTGAGTCTGTATTTCTGTGTGTGTGGGTGTGTAAGAGGGTGTATAAATGTGTGTTTCAGTGAATGCGAGAGAGCGTATTCCCGTGTGTGTTTGTGTTTCTGTGTGTGTGTGATTGCATGTGGTGTTGAGTGTGTGAGTGTGAGTGACAGAGTCAATGTGAGAATTTTGTTTTTGTGAGTTGGCTTGTGTGTCTGTGTGTGTTTGAATGTGTATGTGAGGGGTGAGTGTGTGTATTTGTGTGATGTGTCTTAGTGGGTTGGCATGTGTGTCTGAGTATGGATTCAAATGCTTTGGAGGGTGTTTGTGTGTGAGTGCGAGACAGAGTAAATGTGTAAACGTGTAGGTGTATGAGCGTGTGAGTTTTGAATGTGTGTGTAAGTGACTGTGCGGGAGTGTAAATGTGAGTGTGCGAGCGTCTGGAATTTTTTTCTCTGTAGGTGTGCATGTGATTGCAAGGGAGTCATGTGTGGGTGAGTGTGAGTGTGAGTTTTGGGGTGTTGGTGGGTGTATGTGAGTGAATGTGTGACTGCATCTGTGTGTACATGTGTATTTGAACATGAATTTCTTTGTTCATGGGTGCGAGAGTTAGTGTGAATGAGTTAGTGTGTGACATTGTGTTTTGGTGTGGGGAGGTGTGTGAGAATGTGCAGGCGTTTGCAAGTGAGTGTGTCAGTGAGTTTGGGATTGAGTGTGCGTTGGTGCTTGGGTGCGGGAGTGTGAATGATTGTGTGAGGTTGGTTCTTGTGTGCGTTGGTGTGAGTGTGTGCGTGTGTGTGTGTATGTGTGTGAGTGCATGCAGTGGGAGATATGTGGGTGAGTATGAGAGTCAGTGAATGAGTGCATTTGTATGTTACTGTGTTGGCTTGGGTGTATTCACATGTCTGCGTATGCACGTGTGTTTTTTAAGTGTGATTGTGTTTTTCTGTGAGTGTGTGAATGTGAGGGTAGGGGTGTGTGTGTTGTCTCCTGTGTGTGTTCACATGTGTGTTAGTGTTTGTTTATATCTGTGTGTGTTTCTGTGTTTGTACGTGTCTGATTACATTTGAGTGTGAATTTGTAAATATGTGCATGAATGAGCGTGTGCATCTATGTTTGTGATTGTGGACGTTTGGGTGTGTGTACGTGTACATATCTGAGTGTGTATGGCAGTGAGTGTTTGTGAATGAGTCAGTGTGTGTGTGTATGGGTGTGTACGTGTGTGTGTGTGAGATGGGAACGGGTGTGCGTTTGTGATGTGTGTCAGTGTGTTGCCTCGGGTTTGAGTATCGATTCAATATTGTGGGTGAGTTTGTGGGTGAGTGTGTGTGTGAGAGAGTGTGAATGTCTGCATGTGTATGTTCATATGTGTGTAAGTGTGTGTGAGGGTGAGTGTGTGACTTGTGTGGTTATAAGTGTGTAAGGGTGTGTGTGACTGTGTGTTGGCATCTGTGTATGTGTGTTTGTGTTTTCATGTGTATATGCTTGTGAGTGTGTAATTTTGTGTGTGTATAGGTGCGAGTCCATTTTTGAGTACGTATGAATATGTGAGTGAGAGCGAGAGTAGGTACATATGTGTGATTGTATGTGCGTATAGTGTTGAGTGTGTATTTCTGT